>NW_024081206.1:679092-926199 GCF_003009895.1 Hyaena hyaena
AAACTCCCCGTACCGGGGGCGCAGCCGAAGTTGGTTGCACTCTTCAACCCAGGCCAGTTCCAATCTCCAAATCCCCGTCCGTGCACCCCGCTGAAATTGCCTTAGACACAGCTTCCCAGGCAACCCCCTCGGGCAATTCCAGGCCCCCTGCCGAGCTCTGGGGGCGGAGTCAGAATCGCTGCTTCCTTCTCTGGGTCGGGCTGGCGCGCATGGGCGGGGGCTTGCCTGCCGGGTGCGCTGAGCCCGCTGGAGTGAGGAAAACCAGGTCCCTCTAAGGCTTGTCACTCGAAACATGAACTCACAGGCAAATTTCCCAGTTTTTAGTTCTTTGCCTTCCCTCTCGAGTCCCAGCCCGCCAGGAGCGTGGACGCCTGGTGTCCCCGCGGCTCTTTCGGGGGCCCCAGCCCCTGGGAGCTACAATGGCGGCAGGCGAGCCACCACTCTCAAGTCCTGTCTCCAGGAGCCAGCACAAAGAAGCAGTTTGTGTGCTCAGCCCCCCCGGGACCAGTTGGCGTGAGGGGACCTGGTGTGCACGTATTTGGCAAGTAGGGTCTTTCTATGCACTGAGCGGAGATTCCCGCCCCCCTCCCAGAGTGGAGGTTTTTCTGTTTCGGACTCTCTCCTTTTCCCCTCTCACTCCCCGTAGAGGGTAGAGGGGGATCCCCTCCCACCCTGGAGTCTCCGATCCCTGCCCGATTTTATCTTCCCCATTTCGCACTCAGGTTAGAAGGCTTTCTCAGTGGATTCTGCGTCCTTTTTCTCCCAATCTCTCAGGTTTCGTAAGGTTTCCAATGGCTTCAGATCTTTTCTGTGTGATGTATGGGCGTGAGTGCAAGTACAGAGCTCCTTCCTTTGCCATTTTGCCCCCTCCCTGTAACCTTCAACTTTCAACCTTGGAGAATAAATGTATATTTTTAAAAATTATTATTGTAAAGGCAAAAATCTTCTCAGGTATTATTCCTGTGTAATAAACACCTTATTTTCAACTGGGAGTCAGGAAACCTATCCACAGGTGAGTGCAGCAGCTGAGTGAGGTCAATTTTTGGCTTGGTTTCCCAGGAGGAAGTACTCCATGTTGGAGGTGGTTTCTAGCATTTTCCTAATTCTCCCATCCTTAACCATTCTAACTCGTGATCTCATTTGGGTCTAGGGCACATTGACTAGGAAAAGAGCTGGAGGGAGTAACGTTCCCTCATCCCGCTAATTGAAAAATGGCTTAGAGGAACATCGGAAGCAGAAGGGCTTTTTCCTGTTTACATAGATTGTGGGCAGAGACTCCCTGTGTAGGATTCATTAGTAATGAACTGGCCAAATACATCATGCTACATCTGTAATGGAATACAGTGCAGCTATACAAAAGCATAAGCACATTGGAAGAATATGGAAAGCTTTCCAGGGTCTATTAAGGTGAAAAAAAAAAAAAAAAAGAGCCAGAGCAGAGCAATTTGTATATTAGGTTTTGAATCATTGTTAGAAAAAGGAGAAAAAAAATACATGTTTATATGCTTGCATTTACATAAAGAAACTCGGGCAGTACACACAATGAATAAAAAAATAAAAATAAATGACTAGTGGAAGAGTAGGGTGAGAAATGGTTGAATGGGTTAAAGGACTGGAAGTGAGATTATAGGTATTAGTTTTCAATTTAGTTTTTGAGCTATGTGCCTTTAATATTTTAACAAAATATTTTAAAAATATAAAGTTAAAATTACAACATGGGAAAATGAAAATTGAAAAAAAAAAAAAAGAGCAGGACAAACCAGTGAAGTCTCCTTTCAAATATTTTTGCCTAAATTCTTTTTTTTGGGAATTCTTTCTCTCTTTCCTTTCTTTCTCCCTCTTGTTTGTGTCCTTCCTTTTTGCCTTGTTGGAGAAGGGCTTTGAGAGGAGTTGGTGAAGAAAATGTACATATAACATAAACCAATTTTTTTAAATGTTTTATTTATTTCTAGGAGAGAGAGAGACAGCGTGAGCGGGGGAGGGTCAGAGAGAGAGGGAGTCACAGACTGAAACAGGCTCCAGGCTCTGAGCCGGCAGTCAGCACAGAGCCCGTCGCGGGGCTCGAACCCACGAACCGCAAGATCATGACCTAAGTGAAAGTCAGACGCTTAACTGACTAAGCCACCCAGGCACTCCAACATAAAACCAATGTTTAAAAGTTTTCCTCATTCACTTCTAGCATGCCTGTGTGAGAGAATCAACAAATTTTCCCCCTCCCCAGCAAGCAATCATATAACTAGGTAACACTATCGAAAAACAACCATTTAGTTTACTGGAAATAGACCAAAGCATTTGTTCATGAGAACTACTGAGTTTTGGTTAAGAATAGAAGTCTGGGGTATGCTTACCTGGGGGTGCTCCCATCTCCCCCTCCACTTCTACGAGTAGTTCATTAAGAGTAGGTGGGGAGGCCGTAAAAGCCAGTTGTTTTCCTGCTACTTCTAGAAGAGCTTACCTGATTGGGACTGTTGTCAAATCAGTCAAAGTGGTGATCTTGGCACCAAGAAAACAGGGAAGGCTAATAGCTTTGATAGTCTAAGGCTGTGGGTGTCTTTGGGGCATGCAATGAACTAACAGACTGGTTAGAAATTTAACAGGAAGTTCTGGGAGTGAGACAACCATAATAGGCTTTATATGTTCTCCACATATCCTGGGTTGACAGAGGCTGTGCGGATGAATAGCAGACACTGGAGTGAGCCTAAGCCACCTCCACGTCCCTGGCCAATAGCACCTGTGCTTATGTACTGAGGAGTATGTGAGACAACCCAGAGGCCCAGGCAGGAAGGAACTCCAGGAGAGCATTGAAAATGGCCTGAATTTTGAATGAGCTCCCTAAGCTCACGTACTGATCCATCAGCAAAGAATGGAAGCTTTCCTGGCTCAAAGCATTTGAGCACAAGCTGTAATTAATCTGTGGTTGAACAGACCTTAGGGTGAACGTTAGGAAGCTAGTTTAAAAATGAAAATAGGGGCGCCTGGGTGGCTTAGTCGGTTGAGCGTCCGACTGTCGCTTAGGTCATGATCTCGCGGTTCGTGGGTTCGAGCCCCGCGTCGGGCTCTGTGCTGACTCCCAGCTCAGAGCCTGGAGCCTGTTTCAGTCTGTGACTCCCTCTCTCTCTGACCCTCCCCTGCTCACGCTGTCTCTCTCTATCTCTCCTAGAAATAAATAAAACATTAAAAAAAATGAAAATAAAAAATCAGAACAAAACTGAGCAGAGACATCAGCAGCCAGACACGATGGAGAAGATGGTACTCACAAACTCAGTCTAGGGAAGTTACTCAACAGACAAGCAGACAAATCAACAATAGCAACAATAATCTTTAGGGGCAGGGTGGTAGGGAGAATTAGAATTCAGAGTTGCTAAAATATACAATCTAAGATGTCCAAGATTCAATAAACAATTATGATACACGCCAATGAACAACAAAGTCTGACTTACAGTACGGAAAAATGAAGTAGTCAATAGAAAATGGGTTTCCCCAGATGTTGGATTTAACAGATGAGTGCTTCAAATTAGGTATTATGAATACTTTAAAATAACTAAAAGAAATCACACTCAAAGAATTAAACAAAAGTAGAACAAGGATTCAATGAATAGTGAATATCAAGAAAAATATGGCAATTAAAAAAATTCTTAGTTAAAAAGTATAATGATTTAAATGAAAAATTCACTAGTGTGGCTAAATAGAAGAATGAATCAGCAAATTGAAGGTAAATCAACAGAAATAACCCAAAGTGATTAATAGGGAGAAAAAAGGCTGAAAACGAATGAATACAACCTCAGTGACCTGTGAGCCAACATCAAGTGTATCAACATCCATGTAATGGTCATCTCAGAAAGAGGAAATATGGTCAAAAGCTTCACAAATTTGATGAAGAACTTTTTACAGTTTCAAGAAGCTCTGTAAAACCCAAGCACAGTGAATAAAAATAAACACACAAATAGACACATCATTATGATACTGTTGAGGGCCAAAGAAAAAAGAAGATCTTGGAAGCAAAGACAGAAAAGCACTTCCTCCTGTAGAGATGAGCAATATGATCGCTGACTTTGCATCAGAAACAATGGAGTCTGAGGGTAGTGGAATGACACATTCAAAATGTTCAAAGAAAGAAAAACATTTCTAAATCTGACTAAAGTATTCTTCAAAATGAAGGTGAAATAAACACATTCCCAGGTACACAAATATTGAGAGAATTTGTTGTTAGCTGACCTGCCTTAGAAGAAATACTAAAAGAAAAACTTTGGGCTGAAAAGAAGTGACAGCAGACAGTAACTGAGTTCACAGAAAGAAATGAAGAGCTCTGGAAAATGGCAACTGTTTGAAAATTAAGTGACAGCCTACTAAATAACCTACAGGTCAAAAAAGTCTTCTGAAAAGGACATTAGAAAGTATTTTGAACTGAGTGAAATTAGACAATATATTCAAGGTTTATGGAATGAAAATAAAGCAGCACTTACAGGTAAATATATGGCTATGAATGCCTATGTGAAAAGAAAAGAAAGGTCTTAAGTCAATTATCTTAGTTTCCCCATTAAGAAGTTAGAAAAGGTAGAGTAAAACTAAACCCAAAGCAAACAGAAGGGAGTAAATTAATAAAGAACAAAGTGGAAGCCAATGGAATAAAAAATAGAAAGTAAATGAAATAAAGAGTTGGTTCTTTGAAAAGATTAAAAGTTGAGAAAATCTGTGTTTTCTGTTGTCAAGTCTGTGGCTTAAAAAACATAATTTCATTATAGTTCTGGAGATCAGAAATCTAACATGCATCTCAAGCTGTTGGCAGGGTGGATTCCTTTCTGAAGATTCTAGGGAGAATCCATTTCCTTTCTTTTTCAGCTCAGGAAGCTTTCCTTGCCTCATAGCCCCCTTCCTTCATCTTTATAGTGAACATCAGTCCAGATTCTTCTCACACTACCATTTCTCTAGCTCTTCTTTTTCTGCCGCCTACTACTCCTTTTAAGGAGCCTTGTGATTACACTGGCCTTACTAGGATAATCCAGAATAATCTTCCTATCTTAAAGTCAGTTGATTGACATCTATAATTTCACTTGCAACCTTAATTCCTCTTTGCCACATAACATATATTAATAGGTCCTAGGGATTAGGATGTGGACTTACTTGGAGGGACCATTATCCTGCCTACTATGAGCCTTTAGCTTGACTGATCGAGATAAGAGAGAAAACACAAAATCATGAATAAAAGAGGTGAAATTACTACTGATCATACAGAAATTAAAAGGACTAAAAAGGGAATAGTATGAATGACTTAATGCCAGAAAATTCAACAACTTAGATTAGATTAAGAAATCCCTAGAAAGACACAAATTATGAAAACTGACTTAAATAGACAATCTGAATAGGCTGGTAATAAGCAAAGACATAGGGTGTTTTTTTTTGTGGAAATAATTTAAGTTACTAATTCTAAGTCCAGATGGTTTCATTGGTGAATTCACTCCAATATTTAAAGAATTCAACCGTTTCAAAAAGTAGAGAAGGTAGGAATAATTTCCAACTTCATGTATAAGGCAAATATTACCATAATACCAAAACCAAAGAAAGACTTAGATAGAAAAGACCTAATATCCTTAATGAACATAAATTAACACTTTTAAACAAAAAATTAGCAAACTGAAATCAGAAGTATATAACAAGTGTTATACACCATGATCAAAGGACATTTATCTAAGATATGCAAAGTTTAACATTTAAAAATCCATTAATGTAATACTATTATAGTAATAGAATATAAGAAAAATACTAGATAATTATCTCATCTCAGTAGATGCAGAAAAATTCAGCACACTTTCATGATCAAAATACTGAACAAAATAAGGGAAATTTCTCAACTTATAATGGGCATCTATTAAAAAAACTTATAGCTAACTCCATATTAAATGCTGAAAGACTCAATACTTTCCCATAAAATTTGGTATAAGGAAAGGATGTCCACTCTCGCTATGTGTGTTCAGTGTTCTACCTGATGTTTTAACTAGTAGAATAGGGCAAAAATGAATGAAGAAAGAAATGAGTGAGTGAGTGAATGAAAGAAGGCATCTAGGCTAGAAAGGTAGAAGTAAAACGATCTTTAGTCACATATGATCTCATATGTAGAAAAGCCTAAGGAATCCACACAGAAACTGCTAAAGCTGATAAATAGGTTTAGCAAGGTTATAGGATAGAAGATCAATATATAAAAATTAATTGTATTTCTCTGTATCTTAGCAACAAAATCCCCAAAATGAAAATTTTCTTAGTACCACTCAAAAAAGGACCAAAAAGGATAAAATACTTAGGAATAAGTTTAGCAAATTAGTATATTTGTTCAATGAAAACTAGAAAGCATTTCTTAGGGAAATTAAAGCATATCTAAATAAATGGAGAAAATTAATTGACCTATGGATTTAAGGCAATCTCAATAACCCCAGCAGAATTTGAGAAATTGACAGGCTAACCCTAAAATTCATATGGAAATACAATTTTGGGGAAAAAACCAGATTGGAGGACTTAGTGGATTTGTAAACTTAATCTATAGATACAGTAACCAAAATAGTGTTGAGTTAGTACAAGGTCAGACATATTAGATCAATGGAACAGAATTGAGGCTCTTTACATTTATTTATTTATTTTTTAAAATATTTTTTATTTATTTCTACAAGAGAGAGACAGCGTGAGCAGCGGAGGGTCAGAGAGAGAGGGAGACACAGACTCTGAAATAGGCTCCAGGCTCTGAGCTGGCAGTCAGCACAGAGCCGGATGCGGGGCTCGAACTCGAACCCAAGAACCGTGAGATCATGACCTAAGCGAAAGTTGGACGCTTAGCCGACTAAGCCACCCAGGCGCCCTGAGGCTCTTTACATTTATAGTCAATCTATTTTCAAAAAAGGTGCCAACATAATTTAATGGGGTGAGAAATAGTCTTTTTACCAAATGGTGCTGGGACAACTGAAGATCTATCTGGAAAAATAAAAATTAACTTAGACACTTATCTTTTATCAAACCCAAAAATTACTTTAAATGATCAAAGACCTGAATGTAAGAGATAAGCTGGAAAACTTCAGGAAGAAACATAGAACATTTTAGTGATGTTAAGTTAGGCAAAGAGTCCTTAGATATGATATCAAAAGCTTAAGGCAAAAAAGAACAAAAATGAAAAATTGATTTCATTAAAATCAAAACCTTTTGCATTTCAAAAGATACCATTAAGAAAATTCAAGGACAAGCTACAGACTTGGAGAAAGTATTTGCATATCATATATTTGATAAAGGGCTTCTATCCAGAATATGTAAAGAACTCTTAAAACTCAGTAATGAGAAGACAAGCCAATTAGAAAATGGACAAAACGCTTAGAAACTTCACTAAATAGTACAAACACATGGCTCTGAAGTATAAGACAAACTTATCAACATTATTAGTCATTAGGGAAGTGCAAATTAGTAACACGGTGTGAAAACCTGTATATCATCACTAGAACAGCTAAAAATCAAGAATGCAGATGACATGAAGTGTTGGCCAGGATGTGGAGAAACTAGAACCCTCATATATTGCTAGTGGAATTTTAAATTTAAAGTGGTACAGCTACTTTGGCCTTTTTAAAACGTTAAAAAAACAAAACAAAACCCAACTTACTCTATGATCCATCATTTCTATTTCTAGGAATCTACCCAAAAGAAATTAAGACATGTGTCCACACAAAGACTTCTATGAGAATGTTCATAGCAATATTACCCATAATAGCCTCAAACTGAAAACAATCCAAATGTCCATCAACTCGTTAGCAAGGAATAGTTAAACAAAAGGGGCATATTCACATAATAGTGTTCAATGAAAAGGAATGATGTACAATATGGATGCTCTGTTGTACACTACAACATGTTAAGTGAAAATGTTAAAGAAGCCAGTTGCCAAGGACTTCATGTTGTAGGATTTCATCATATGAAATATTCAATTAAGCAAATTTATATAGGCAAAAGGCTGATCAACTGGAGCTGAGGGTGGGAATGGGGATTGACTGCAAAGAAGTTTGGGGGAATTTGTTTTGGGTAGTAAAAATGTTCTAAAGCCAGATGGTGGTGATGGTTGCATACCTCTATAAAGTTAGTAAATATTAAATTGTATGCTTACAATGGATCAGTTATATGGTATGCAAATTATACCTATAAAGCTGTATTTCTTAAATAATTCCTATCAAAGAAAAAATAAGGGCAGAGGAAATCAGATAGTGATATACAAAATGTGTTTTGTGAGTCTATCTCAGTTGACCGAATGTGTTTTAGTTTCTACTAGTCAGAGGATGATCAAAGGTCTAAAATATCAAAGCCATTGTGAATCACAACTATTCTTGTTATTGAATCAGGAGATAAATGTCTTCTGAATTAATTTTATTCACTTATCCATCAATATTCATTGTGCATCTGTTATGTGCCAAGCATTTTGTTAGGTTCTGATTGTTCAGGAGTCAGGACTCTTACCTTTCTGGAGTTTTGAATCTAGTGGCTCTTCGTAGGTATGATTCTTAATGCATTTTGAAAACATAAGTTGGATTCTACTGTGTGTATTTTGTTTTTTTACTTATTATGTCAAAAGCATCTAATCTTTAAAAGTTCTTCATAAACATTTTTATTTGCTGTAACCTTTACTTCAGTGTGCCTTGACATTGAACATTTTAATTGTTTCCAGTTTACTGCTATTATATATAATGTTCTAAATAATTTCTTTGCAAATGAATCTTTGTTTTCCTTTTTTTTCTCCAGAAAAGATATTGGATCAGTGTTATAAATACAGGTCTTGATATATAAGGTCTTGATATTATTGCCAAATTGTTTTCTGGAAAGCTCATGTCAGTTTGCAATTCCACTGGCAAGGTGAAAGGGTTATTATCTTCTAAGACATTGATCTAGTTTGGAGGATGAACCGCAGCCCACAGAAGTGGGCCATGCCCTCAGCTCTGAGGAGTGGGCCCTGGTCATAGGCATTTAGTGCTCTCCAAAGAAACCTCAGAGCATAGATTCTTCATCGAAGGCTGAATTAATTGTTGGCTAAGTTCTGTCCTCACCCAGGCTGCAGAAAATGGCTACCCCAACAAGACCCAGGTCTCAAAATGAAACTCAGAGTTGGAGGAGGGGCAGGCAAACTGGCCCCATGTAGGAGGGAAGAGCATTATGGACAAAGTTGCTCACATTAAGCATGAGTAAGGTGTACAGAAAAATGAGAGCAACAAGGCAAACATATTATAGGAAAATCAGTTAAAAGTCAGATGAAGTCTGGAAGAAACATAAATCAGGAGATAGAAGTAACTTTCCCGTGAATGTTTCCCTTTAGAAAATAAATTAGTAGGAATATAAATGTGATAAAACAAGAACTGAAAGATGAGACGATAAAACTACAGAAAAAGTTATAAAAAGAGATCACAGACCTAGGAAATGAATAGAAATAAAGTAATATAAAATAGCAAGGAATAGAATACACACAGCTAAAAACTGAATTAACAGCATGAAGGGAAAGCTGGAGATGATCACAGTGCAGAGAGAAGTGAAAAAAAGAATAAATTTGAAAGAAGAGGAAGTATAGCAAAGATGATTCAAACTAAGGTAACCGGTATCCTTGTCATAGACAATCTTTCCAAGAAGAATTCAGAGAAGATGCAACCCACAGACCTACATGTGGCCAGGTACAGCACATGTGTAGGAAGACAGATGGAGAATGGCCTCCATCAAGAAGTTTTCTAGGCTAAACTATTGAACTTAACAAAATAAAGAAGGAATTCCTCAGGCACCTAGGCACAGAGTAGTCCTTGACAGTGGGAAAGTTTTGGCTTTCACTACACCATGGTAGATTTCTAAGATAATGGAGCAATCTTTAGAAAGTTCTAAGGTTTAGAAAGTGAGGCCTGAGAAAAGTCCATGCAGCCGAAGAGTTGCCTATGTATGAACCAGTCTTAAATATGAAATTGTAGTAAGACTTGAGCACTCACTATACCTGCTTGTGTGAAACCAGAGCTCTTTGGTGATGACATCAGGTTTGGTCAGATGAGGGATGGGATGGGATGAGAGGAGATGGGATACTACTTTAACAAACTTTGGCAAAATAAAGCCAACCCAAATGGGCACACCAGGCATTGCCAGGTGGGGCAGGGGAGGGAAAGCTGGAGGAAATGTGAGCGTATTATTACCCCCATGCTGTTTGGAGCAGTGAGGTAGTCAATACTACTTAAAATTCTAGTTAAAAATACAATTGTAACCTCTTAATGGTTTTTGTAATATTTAAAAATTTTCTTTAGAGTAATTTTTAAGAAGTTAAGATCTCTCAGGGGTAAAGAAACACTTGATGTACTATAGATCTTTTAAGTTTCCTTCAGTTTCTTTCTCTTCTGTTGAGTTCAAGAAAATAATTAAATTTACAAATTAAATGACAATTTCTAATTTATATACAATTATCTCATTTTTGTCTCTATCTCCTCACCTTTTTCTCTCTTCCCTAACATCTGTATAAATATAAATAAAAATGCAAATCAAAGATGATCACAAAATATTAACACTAATCGTTTCTGATTGGTGAGATTCTCAGTGATTTGTTGATTTATCTTTTGTATTTTTCTGTGTCTTGCATTTTAAAGTAACGAGTATGAATCATTATACAATATTTATTATTGTTCCAAAATGTTATACATGCTCTTTGCAGAAAATGTGAAACATACATATAAGAAAAAAAAAAACCTGCCATCCAGATAGATCTGGAGGTGGTGACCTGTTTTGTTGGTGGTTGCCAATAAACATTGCTTTGGGGTATTCATGCCTTTTTGTAGCCCCCTCGCACATTAACTCTGGGCTTGGTCATGTGTGATGACTAGTTTTAGTTATCAACTTGGCTACACTGTGGTGCCTAGTTGTTCGGTCAAACACAAGTCCCTGTGTTTCTGTGACTATTTTTTTTAGATGTGATTAATATTTAAATCAGACTAGACTTTGAGGAAGCAGATTACTATTGTGGGTAGGCCTCATCTAATCAGTTGCAGGCCTTAAGAACAAAGACCAACGTTTTCCAAGAAGGAATTCTCCAGATTGCAACATGAAACTCTACCTGAGTTTTCAGCCTGCTGCTCTGTGGAATTCAGACTCAAGACTGCAGCAGTAACTCTTATCTTAATTTCCAATCTGTCAGCCTGCCCTAAGATTTCAGACCTGTCAGTGTGTGTGTGTGTGTGTGTGTGTCTGTGAGTGTGTGTGTGCACTCCTCTCAGAACCTTGAATTAGCATGTGAAGAGAAGAGATCTGGCTGCTCTGCTGGAGAAACCGAGAGAGATGAAGGTTCAGGCAACCCCTAACTGTTCCGGGCATCCCAGATGGAGGAGCCAGACAAGTGACTGAAGCCCTCTTAGATGGCAGTGTCAGTCATGGCCCCAGGCGATCGCAGCTGCACAGGTGACCTCAGGGGAGACCCGCAGAAAAACTATCCAGACTTGAATCATCAACAAATAAATGGTTATTGCTTTAAGTCATTGATTTTTGGGGTGGTCTATTACTTACTAATGGATAACTTAACTACAATTACCATTTTGGCACATGAAATTATGGTCTTTTTATATAATTTGAGTATTTTAATAAAATTGGAATCATACGGTTTATGATTTTACATCATGGTTTTTTGGTGACATTAAGAGTAGTTTCTTTAGCCTCAGTTTTAGCAGATGCATAGTTTTTTTTTTTTTACTGTTTCCTATTGCACATTTTGGCCATTTTTATTAATATTTAACATTTAATAAAATATACTATTTTGCTCTTGTAAACAACACTCTGATAAATGTTCTTGTATATATTATCAGAACCACCCATCTAAGTGGCTCCTATGCTCCAGGCTCGTGGAAACTTTGTGAGATGATAATAAATGTTTATTATCTTAAGCCACTAAGTAGTGGTATAATTTCTTACGCAGCAATTAGCAGTAGCTAATACAGGTCCGATTGGGACTTTTGGGTTTTTCAACTTTAAAGTAGGAAAACCTCCCACAGGTTTGGTTCCTTGTAACCCAACTGTTAACACTGACTAACTCTACCTGGATTTATGGAGGGAGAATTTGGACAATTTATACCACATATTCACTTCTTGGGCCTTTTTCTTCACAATGATGTCTTCACTGACCTCCCATGCCCGGACAGCTCATTAATATATATTTGAGTTCCAACTCTTGTTTTTTCCCTGCACAGATATCAGGGTTCGTGTGTTCGAGCCCCGCGTCGGGCTCTGTGCTGACTGCCAGCTCAGAGCCTGGAGCCTATTTCAGAGTCTGTGTCTTCCTCTCTCTCTGACCCTCCCCTGCTCACGCTGTCTCTCTCTCTCTCTCTCTCCTAGAAATAAATTAAAAATAAAATGAAGTTCATCATTTCCTATGATAATCTCTTCCTCCTTTGTTATTTGCCTTGTTTGAGAGGTAGAGCTAGGTTGGAAGTGGAGTGAGCATATGACATTGTATTAGTTATCTATTGCTGTGTAACAACTTCCCCCAAAACTTAGTGGCTTGAAACAGTAAGCATAATTTTGCACAGTTCCTGAGACTCAGGAGTCTAGGAGTGGATTATCTGTGTGTTTCTAACTCAGAGTCTCTCTTGAGGTTACAGTCAAGTTGTTTTCTGGGACTGTAGTATTCCAAAGACTTGCTTGGGGCTGAAGGGCCTATTTCTAAGATATCTCACTCTCATGGTTGTTGGCTGGATGCTCAGGTTTTTGCTACCTTGAAGCAGGTAGAAAGGAGACCTCCATTCCTCACCACCTGGACTTCATCAAAGAGCTGTGTAAGAGTCTTCCTAGTGTGGTAGCTAGCTTCCCATGGAGCAAGTAATCCAAGAGCAAGGCAGAAACCACAATGTCATTGATGAACTAGCCTTGAAAGTCACACACTATCACTTCTCCCCTATTTTCTTGGCCATACAGACCAACCCTAAAACAAAGTGGATGGGATTACATAAAGCTGTAAATACTGGGGTGGAATAGGGGTCATTCAGAGCCTTCTTGAAGATTGGCAATTACAGACACTATTCCTGTGCCAGGGGCTCTGGCATTGAGACAGCCGAGGCTCCTACAAGGCTTGCAGATTATTGGTGCCAGGATAAAGTGTTTGAGACCAGACTACTCACTTGAGATAGGATACAATGACAAGGGGGTGCCAAGATGAGACCCAGAATGGCGTAAGGGGCAAAGTAAGTAACTTTGTATATTTAACCCATATGTGTGTATATGAGAGTTCCTTGTGGAGAGGCACAAACTGAAAAAGACCTTAAGAGGGGAGTGTAAACTTGGCCATCACTGCTGCAGGGACTAGCTTCTCTCTCACCTCTATGCATCAGCCTCATCCAGCTAATTATTTGCAGGTCATAACTATGTCTTGCCTCTGTCTGGACTTTTCATCTTTCATTCCCTGCATGGCAGGCACTGTCTTAATTTGAGATGGCCTAGATGCACACCCAGAGACAAGGATTTTTAGTGCAAGTAGATCATTTAGACGACACTGTGAGAGACTGGAAGGAGATGAGTGAAGTGCATTGGTAAGACATAGGAAGGAAAGGCAGTCAAGCAAGTTGTCTCTATGGGCGACTGGCTTACTCCTTCTGGAGAACTCTGGGAAATAGTGTAGAGCAGTGAAGAACTGGCCTTTGAATTATCCTACCTGAGCGATAAGATTCCACCAACTTCCATCTGTCACTGGGAGAGGCTACTCTTAGGAAGAGTTAAATCTCTGGCACTCTGGCCTGCCGCTTGAGCAGGCAGAGTTTATACCGCAGCTGGAGGAAGCCCTTGGCCTCAAATGCAGGTGATGGCACTTGGCAGCTGGAAGTTGGAAGCTGGGCCTGCAGGGACATGTTAAGTGCCAAGGAGACACAGGAGGGAACCAATAGCATTTTCTGTGAGTACCTTTGGAATTCAAGTCAGGTATCACCTACTTTGGGAAGCACTCCATGGCCCCTCATTTTCTCTCCCCTAGTGGGTTGAGTACCTCTCTACTTTGCTCCCATCCCACCCACCTTCACTGCATTGCAACTCTCTGCAACTCTCCTGATAAACTGAGCTCACTGGAGATACATCACCAGATCTCTGTGGTTCCTAGAAGAAGAAATGACCCAGAAAGAATCTGGCACGTGGTGGGTGCTCAATAAATCTTGAATGAATGAGTGAATAAGGAATTCTCTTCGCCATTTGGAATAGCATTGGTTATGTTCTGTGTATTTCTGTGTCTAAAAGCTTTAACATAAATTATCACCATTTCTACTGTAGTGGGCTTATTTAATGAGAATAATTCCTACAGAAGGGTCTTCCAGGTACAAGAAAAGCATGAAGAGGTTTATGGTGCACCAGCCGGCATGCCAGGGCCTGGCGGATTCACTACTGAGTGTCCCGCAGATTTCCTGAAGAAAAGCTGGGGCAGGGGCACTAGTGGCTGCCATGCGGCAGTTTTCCACTTAAAAAACCCTCCTGCGGGGGGAGGTTGCGGGGGAGGAATGGCAGGGTTCTTGCCCAGACCAAGAGTGCCCCAGAGATCCTATCTAGTCTCATTGTAGGTAGTCATGATTTACTCATTGTCACAGTCACTTAGCACTCTGGGAAGGATGCATTGTCTCTGAGTAGAGTGCAGTGGTGATGATTTGGCTGTTATTATGGATAATAATTGTGTTTGCTGTCTGTGCTGCCTGGGCTTCTTAGGGAGCATTGTTACCACTGCTATCATTTTAAATATTTTAATTAATGATACTATGCTGTGCTCCTTGCCTTGAGGCTCCTTAAGCAAAATGAACAATTAAAAAAACCCCACAAAAGCCAATGGATGAAAATAAAAGAAAGGGCATTTAAAAAATCATTCTGTTCCTATGATGTTTCGGGCTTGAAAAATATATTCAGCTGTCTGCTGCAGGCAAGAGAAAATTCTCACTACTTCCGCCTGTTATCTTTTGCTCCCATAGTCATCCATCTCCTGTAGCTGCTGAGTGACACAGAATATACATGAAGTATCATCAAAAAGAACAGGAGAGGAGGAAAAGGGAAAAACCACACCGAGCAAACTTGGAGCCTCATACTTTTAAAAGTACGTCATTATCCTTGATCATCACCATCCATCATTATTATCAATTATTTTTATACTTTGCCGGCATTGTGGATATCACTGGGGAGATGCCGAAGGGCTGGTATCTCTATCTGAGCTCTTTCAGCCCACTTGCAGTGTCTGTGCTGCTGAAGGGGGTGTCTCTCAGGGTAGTAACTGGAGATGGTTCTGGCTGAGCAACTGCAAGCCTTGGAATATTCTGTGAGGCTGACAGGTGAATGCAGGAGAGAGGCTAGCAGGGTAGGCCAATCTGAAACGTTAATGTGCTGTTTTCATGATGTAGGAGGTATGAAGGACAAAGAGGTGAAATTTCCCTCTGCATCTCATCACTGCATGAGCTCTCTGGCCAGGTCCGGATTCCAAACTCAGGACTCTTGCTTGGCCTGCAGAAGTTTGGCTTTCAGAGTGTTTTTTAAAAGGTTTGGTTTAATAGCTAGCATTCAGCAATGGAGGCATCAGACTTGAAAATTTAGTTTCCGGGGGTGCCTGGGTGGCTCAGTCGGTTGAGCGTCCGACTTCGGCTCAGGTCATGATCTCCCGGATGGTGGGTTCGAGCCCCGTGTCAGGCTCTGTGCTGACAGCCAGCTCAGAGCCTGGAGACTGTTTCAGATTCTGTGTCCCCCTCTCTCTCTGACTATCCCTTGCTCATGCTCTCTCTCTCTCTCTCTCAGAAAAAAAAATTAGTTTCCGGTCTCTTTCGAAACTTCAGAAGATCTGCCAACCCCAACTACGTGGCAGTATGGGGCGGGTGTCTTTGGTATGCCAGAACTAGGTCCTGCCAGCCTGTGAGAGAGAGCACGTGCACATCGTCTCTACTCTGTGTTCAGTGACTTTACGTTAGTTGCTTGATATCATTAAGATCAGCCATAATGGGAATATGTATACCATGAATACTAGCAAATGCCACATATCAGGTTCCCCCCCCCCCCCCCCCCCCCCCCCCCCCCCCGCCTGCCTCTTAGAGAGCCCATTGTTAAACATTTACCAGCATGCCACTGTGGCTACCTCTTTAGATGTGTGTGCTGGGTGTGCATTCTTCATACCTACAGCTTCCCATTGTCCACTTACAATGAGGCTGGATTGCCTATTGCCTGCTTTGTCCCCTGGGTTTAGATCCCACGTTTAAGATCTTACTTCTTTGTGTACCAGGGTCCTGCGAAGAAAACTTCCTACCCCAGGCCTTTGTCCGGAAGGATAGGCTCATCAAAACAAGGGTCTGAAGGGGAGAAGATGATGGTCTGGGGAAGGCAGTGGCCTGATCTGTAAGGGTGAAAGACTTCTGTGAGCCTGGAAAGGGAAGAGTTCATTCTAGGAAGGGGTAGATACACATTCCTTGTGTGGCAGACACTCAGCCCCTATTTACACAATATCCTGTTTATATGCAGCCTGGGAGCGGCAGGAAAGTTAGTCAAGGATGTGGGGAAGTCAGAGGCAACCAAACAGACTCCTTGTGCTCTGGGGCTGAGAGCATAGGAGAGGTATGGGAGGGCATGATTTCACGGGCATGTGACCAGTGCAGTTACACTTGGCTTAATGCTTTGCTATCACAGTCTTGATATTCTTAATAATTGTTGAACCATGGGATCTGCATTTTTATTTTGAACTGACCGGGCTCTACAAATTAGGTGTCGGCTTCTGTCTACTGTGACTGGACAGGGGACCCAATGGCTCTGGGATGCATAACCTTTCACGGGGCTTCCTGTGCAACCCCAAGAAGCTGGAACGAGGTCCATCAGAATTTCCCATCAACCCCTGTGCATGGGGCTCAGATTTATGTGGTCAGAAACACTAAGAGACATGTTTTTTTAGGTGGGTGCCGAGCTGTGTTGCTGCACTAGGTTAAGTTTTTCCCCCCTTGGATGAACTTGGAGGTACAGTGCCAAACAAGTGAATATGACAAGGTCTCTTCCCAAGGGAAGAGTCTAGTGGGAGACATGCAGAGTGGCCCACAGCTCTTACCCACGTCGCACATTAGGACAGAAATCTGGAAAATGTGCCATGGGGGTGCAAGAATAGGAGCAATGTTTCTCCCTCAATAGGATCAGGGAGATTTGTGGCAAGGCTCTAAAGGTGATATGAGCTCTCTGGGAGGAGAGGGTGGGAAGATGTAAGCCAGATGCTTGACTAGAGTCCTCTTGTTTAGGGGTCTGCTGTGTGTGTGTGTGTGTGTGTGTGTTAATGTTTATTTATTTTGAGAGAGAGTGCATGTGAGCCAGCATGAGTGGAGAAGGGGTAGAGGGAGAGAATCCCAAGCAGCTTCCATGCTGTCAGGGCAGAACCTTGAGATCATGACCTTAGACAAAATCAAGAGTCACTTAACCAACTAAGCCACCCAGGTGCCATATGTCTGCTGTGTTTTGATGGTGCTGCAACTGTTAGCAATAGTGAGGTACATCCAGTGACTTCCACATCCCCTAACTGTCTTGTGCTGTGGGTGGGATGAGGTCGCAAAACCATTCTAGAGGCTAGTTAAAATGACTACTTAGTAAGCATATCTTTCTTCATAATGTGTTGGGATGTTTAGAAATAATAGCAGATGTGCTTTCCCTAGTCCATTCCTTACCTGGTGACCCTTCCTCTATCTGGGTAGCATCCTTGCCTCAGAGAAGGGAGGTGACAGCAGAAGTCTTGGCCAGGTTTTGGCTGTAAAAAACAGACTCTAAGGGGCCTCAGGGAATAGTGAAGTCAGAGGGAATCACAGAGAGGCTTTCTGAACCCTCAGATTGGATAGGGTTTTCCCAAGGGGCAGGGGGGTCAGAAGGGAGGGAGGAGTGAAGGGATGGTAAGGGTCCTAAGAACATAGGACTCTGGTCACCCTTCTTCAACTTATCATGGGAAGAGGAAGGAAAGACAGTTCGTTGAAGGCAGGGATCCTCAGTCCTATTAAAACTTAACAAAATATTTGCTACACAAAGGAGTTGTTAAGTCCTCTTTACTATCTTGAAGTAAATGAAATTCATGGGTAATAACTCCCATCATTGTGACAACCAATTGATACATCCAGAGATTTCCAAAATAGCCCATGGGGAATGGGATAGTCCTGGATGAGAACTACTGGGTTAGGGATTCTTCTTTCCTGGATAGGAACCAGGGAAAAGCAAGACCCTCAGACCAGCTGTGGGGTGGGTTCAGAAGGGCCAAGGGCAGCTGCAGAAAGTACCCTTCCCTGAGGGTCCTCAGAGCTGCAAAAGGCAGAGGTGGGATGGGATGGGACGGTGCCACACCGAGTGTCATGGGCATCACTGTGGATCTGGCAGAGGTGCTAAGAGGTAGAAGAGAGAGGCCAGGTCCAGAGGAGCCTTGTGTTGGGAGTGAAGAATGGCCCAGCAGTGACCTGCATGGCCTGGTCATCTGAACCTGAAGGAGTACAGAGGTCTCTGCAGATGGCAGCATAGGTATACAGCTGCACTCCAGCCCCAGCTTAAAGCTCATTGATGGGAATAGAGCCATAATTTTCCACATATGCAGTTTGTGGATGGACATTCTTATTTGCTACAATTCTGTTCAGGAGAATCCCTCACTTGATTGGGTTCAGCCTCCTCCCACCTTCCGTACTGTGGAGGGGTAAACATAGCTTATGATCTGTTACCTTAGCACAAATCTCTGCTGCTTAAAATCCAACTATGCCTGTCTCTTGGAAGATTAAGAATCTGGTGCAGAATAAAGATAGTTTGTGGGTTTTATGAAACATAAAAAAAGCAAAGAGATCTCAAGTGTAGATGCTTGGAAGGTAAAAACTGCCCCTCTGGGGGGACAATAATCACATAATCTTGCTTTCTGTCTTTGCTGGAAAATGAGGGTGGTGAATATATTTGCTCTAACGACAACAGAATGGGATATAGAGGGAGAGAACCCTTGATTTAAATCTTGGTTGAGTTTTGCAGGCAATTAGCTTAACTTCCTTGGAACTCAGTTTCTTTGCCTATAGAATGGGTGTGAGAATCAGAGGTGGCAACATATAGCGAGCTCCTTGTCATCCCTAAGGTCATGGTTGTTAATTATTGTTGCAAAAATCACATCAGGAACAGCTAAGTTTTGCCATCCAGTGACCAGACAGGGGTAAGTAGATGTCTTTTGGTCTCAATGGTTTCTGCTTCAGATAATTAGTACTTAAGAGTTCTTTGATTGGCACTTGAAGCTGGAAAAATTTCTTTGAAATCAATTTAATCACTGTGAGTAAACTGAGAGATATATTTCATTATACAGTTGAGTGAAATGTAAACTACTATTTGCATATAGACTGTATCTGTAGGAGTTTAATTCTGATCATTAATTCCTTCTCATTGGCTCTTGGTTAGTTTTCAAGTTGGCTGTGTATTTGTTACAGGCTTATTTGAAGCCCATTCATCCTTATAGCTGGTCATCCATCTAGCCAATAAAAGCACACTTGTTGAAGTGTTTAATTTGTCCAAGTACCTAAGAGAGGCCCTGTGGGGAGTCAGCCATGGATCTGGTATAACACTATTGTGGAGGCTGAGTATCAGCTTCCTGGACTCTTGACTATTTGCTTTATCTATTTTTGAGGGTACTTCTTGCATCTTCACTAAAGATTGTATACTTTATTTAGTTAAATTGTTTTATTTGTAATTCTAACTGATTTTTTTTTTTGAGGGATGGAAAGATCGTTTGTTTGGTCTGAAAAGGACCAAATTATGATGGAGTGATATCAGGAAGACCGGGTCTTCAAAAGCAAAGTAACTGATCCTGTCAAGGTATATCCTATTTCTCTCTTTTATAGATTTGCCAAAGTGAAATTAAGAATTAAAAAAGAGGGGCGCCTGAGTCAGAGTGGCTAAAATGAGCAAATCAGAGAACTCTAGATGCTGGTGAGGATGTGGAGAAACGGGCACCCTCCTACACTGTTGGTGGGAATGTAAACTGGTACAGCACCTCTGGAAAACAGTGTGGAGGTTCCTCAGGAAACTAACAATAGAACTCCCCTAGGACCCAGCAATAGCACTGCTAGGAATTTACCCAAGGGATACAGAAATGCTGAGGCATAGGAGCACATGTACCCCAATGTTCATAGCAGCACTCTCCACAATAGCTAAAACATGGAAAGAGCCTAAGTGTCCATCAACGGATGAATGGATCAAGAAGATGTGGTTTATCTATACCATGGAATACTACATGGCAATGAGAAACAATGAAATCTGGCCATGTGTAGCAACCTGGATGGACCTTGAGGGTGTTATGCTGAGCGAAATAAGTCAGGCAGAGAAGGACAAATATCATATGTGTGCACGTATAGGAGGACTAGGAGGAACTTAACAGAGGACCAACCGGGAGAAGAAGGGGGGAAATGGTGGGGGAAAGGGAGAGAGGCAACCATGAGAGACTCTTGAATGCTGACAAAAACTGAGGACTGATGGATGTGGTGGGGAGGAGAGATGGGCATGGAGGAGGGCACTTGTGGGGATGAGCACTGGGTGTTATGTGGAAACTAATTTGACAATAAACTATTTGTAAAATAAAATAAAATAAAATAAAATAACATAAAAAAAAAAAAAAAGCTGACTGAGCCACCCAGGCGCCCCTCTAAGTGTCTGACTTCGGCTCAGGTCATGATCTCACAGTTCATGGGTTCAAGTCCCACATTGGGTTCTGTGCTGACAGCTCAGAGCCTGGAGCCTGTTTCAGATTCTGTGTCTTCATCTTTCTCTCTGTCACTCTTTTGCTCGCACCCTGTCTCTCTAGGTCTCAAAAATAAACATTAAAAAAAATTAAAAAAGAAAAACAAGTGTTAGAACAATATATACCCTGGGGGTGGAGAAAACCTTCTAAAATAGGCCAGGAAATCTGTAATCCAAAAGAGAAAACAGTAACCTATTTGAAGAGATAAATATTTAAAACTTCCATACATCAAATGGTACCATAAACAAAACCTAAAGACAAAAAAACCCACTAGGGGTAAAATACCCACAACTCATATGATACACAAAAGGTTAGTATCTCAGGAACTGTCCAGAATGTTAAGAAAAAGGTATATAAGCCATTAAAAGGAAGTGCAGGGCCACCTGAGTGGCTCAGCTGGTAAAGTGGCTGACTCTTAGTTTTGGATCAGGTCAGGATCTCATAGTTCATAGGTTCAAACCCCACATTGGGCTCCATGCTGACATCATGCTGATAGCATGGAGCTTGCTTGGGATTCTCTCTCTGCCCCTCCTCTGCTCATGTTCTCTCTCAAAAATAAACTTAAAAAAAAAAAAAGGAAGTTCAGTGCAAAGGCAGGTTGTACCTAAGGAAGCAAACATGTTAAATAAACATATGAAAAGATGTACAGCCTCACTGGAAATCAGGCAAATTCCAATTAAAAGAATGAGATACCATCTTTACTCAATTGATTAGCAAAACATAAAATGATTGAGAAGAGTTGCCAAAGCTTGGGGTGGTGTGGGGAAATTGATCAAAGAATCCCACTATTCTGGAGAAATAAAAGTACCAGTACCTAAGGAGAAATACACAAAAGTAGCTATTGCAGCAGTGATTGTAGAAAATAGGAACAGGGAGTTGGGTAACTTGGCTGTTCATCAGTTCAGGGATGATTGAGTAACTTACAATATGTTTATGCTATGGATTATAACATTGCTAAAAAGCAGGACTTGGGCTTGTATTTTCTGCCTGGAAATGATCCACATTGTAGGGAAAAATTAGGTCAAACAAACAAATACCTCAAACTACTGACATTGATTACTTCAAGGGGGTGAATTTGAGGTCAAGGGAAGACTAAGAATTAACATTTTTGTATGTTTCTGTTTTGTTTGGATTGTTACACAATGCTTCCATTGAAGTAGAATTGAAGTTTAAAAAAAAAGTAGAAAAGGGAGAGAGTGGGGGGCGGTGGTGGCAGGGGAGAAAGATAAAGAGAGACCATGAGAAAACAGGCTAGAGCATTAACATTTTAGACTTTAGTCTCATGGGGGAGAAAACAATGATTTCCTCAACCACAGACAAAAGTGGTCATAAGTCAAAGGCAGTAAGAGCGAAGAGAAATGCCGTTCTGTAGAGTTTGGCTCTTTAACCTGACGTCGTTATTCTTATAAATTAGAGATAAGGGCTGTTTTGGGGTTAATGCTGAGTATTATAGCAGTGAAGCTCTTTTAGGTTCTCTTTTACAATGCAGAATTTGTGCCCTGATTTTTTTGTTGTTGTTAGTGTCTTTGCAGCTTTATTTGTTGAAGGCTTATTTGAGATCCTGGTTGTTTAAAAAGAAAAGAAAATAAGAAAAGATAAACAAGCCTGAGAATAGGGGGGATATATTATTTGTGTCCCTCAGTAGTTTGAAGGTTGCTGTAGTTCATCTTCAGATACCGAGAGTCATGAAAGATTTATTTAACCACATTTCTCTTAAGGTCGAAGGAGTGGAGATCACTCTTTCATCCAGGCTTCCTTTCTTCACCCGGGTCCTCTTATTTATTTCTCTCTTTTCCTGAGCCAAAATTTGAGCTGCTGTGAGAGATTCTTAGTCAGTTCCCAATATTTGAAACCACTTTCAACAATGCCATCCATCTCCTCCCCCTGCAAGTGGCATTATCTCCACATCCTTGGAGATGAGCCGCCTCCACCCTCTTTTATCACTCTGAGCTGTACACGTTTGGTTACAAATGCCCCGATAATGTTCTCGTTGGTCTCTCACAAGTGAAATAACAGATAACCATTCTCCTGGTGATGACGTTGCTGTCATCCTGCACCCAGATAACCAGGAAAGGAGGGATCCACTCCCACTGAGTGCTGTGATTAAGATCTCGCTGGCGAAGATACAAGGGAGATTGCCTTTATAAAATAATATCTGTACTCAGATCATTTTACTCAGCTCAGAGAGCAGCTAACATCATTTCTTGGGGCCCTCCCCCTGTAATAATCTGCATTGGCTTTTAAACCTGTGTGCTACCACCTGCTCTACTGGTGAGATAAGAAGTATTAGACGGCATATTAAACGGTGCTGCATTTTTCATATTACTCAAACAAATGAGATACCAGCTGCAGGATAGTCTGTTTCATTCTTGGCAGAGCCCCCAATCATTGTGCTGCAAAACAAGGGTAGCTTTCCATCTCAGCAGCATGGGTTCTGGTTTGTGGGTGCTGGCCTCCTCAAGTCCCCCTTCCTGGGTTGCTTGATGTGAATTAACAGGGGACAAATACTTTCATCCTAAACCAGATTAGGCTTAATGTACTGTTACCTAAAGGAGGTAATCCATAGGGTGTTTCCCAAGTTTCAGTTATCAAGTCCCACTTTTTAATGGTATTTGTTGTACTAGAGTATCATCAATATTATTTAATACTTTCCTTTACATTATTATAATTTTAACTACTAATCTTAGCCTTAGCTTAATAATAAGGGTGATGAAATCACCAGTTTGTTATGCCGATTTTATATCTAACTGATCTTAAGATAAACGTGTAAATCATTAATGTTGTTTTCTGTGCACCACCTGAAGTAGTTTTGAGTGATACCCATGGATGTTTAAGAAGCATCCTGTTTGAAAAACACCATTAGAATAGTTCTTACTAAAGTGTACACTGCTAACACAGATCATTTATTTGTTGGTGGCTGCTTTTAGTGAGTGATCTCAGAGCTGGAAAAGATAGGGAGAACATCTACAGATGTAAGAAGGATTCAGGAAGGAGACAGAGGGAAGTGAAGAGCAGAAATGTCTAAGGTGCCATCTCATCCTGGTCAGACTTAGAGGAGGAAGATGGAGCCAAGGCCACCTTGGATATCACCTTCCTGGGTTCCTGGTTCTCTCTGAGCCATAACATTTTCATGAACCAGGACTCTGGGACAAGGCTTCTGCCTCTTGCTTCTTCGATGCTTCACTCATGGACTCCCTCAGAGAGAGCCAACCTTCCTTGGAAATTTCCCAGTTGACACCATGCACAGGATTGTCTGGACTGTGGTCAGGAGCACAAATCAACCAGCATCATGAAGAGGAGGCAAGGATGGCAGGTGCCAAGCATTACCAAGTGTTAAGATTATTGTACTTATCCAAGAAAAATGGCTCCATTATAAGGCCACTTTATATGAGTCTATGTATGTTTTCTAGATGTTGTTTTAAATGTAAAAACAAAACAAAACAAAAAAAAACAAATAGAGATTAGGGCTGGAAAGCATTAATTTAGAGGTAGCAAAGGCCCCTGACAGCCATCAGAGAAACTTCTGCTCCAAGCTTTTCTAAGTACCTATATTCCTTGGTTCTGAGAGCTCGGCCATAGTAACCCCTTCCATGATGGTCTTCAGCTCTACACTTCCCAGTTATTATCCTGAAAAAGGACTACCAGACTTCAGGGTAATTATATAACCTGCTCTGGCCAGTTTGTTAGAGTTCTCCCATCTTATGACCAGGTGATGACCTCTGGCTGACTGTTCCAAAACATGGCCCCATAATAAGGCTACTTTAGACACGTGGTCTTTTCTCTTTGCAGAAAGGCTGAATGGATATGGGGCTGTATAGAACATACAGGTGGTTGTTAGGCAGAGGAACAGAAAAGAGTTAATCTCCAAAGCAACCAGGGTTTAGTTGTGGGCCTGCCAAGCATCCAGACGGAGTTTGTGGGAGCACCACGAGGGATCACTTAATCAGACATCAGCTTCCAGGTGTGTGCATGACCCGCCTGATGACCAGAGATTGAACTAAATGTCTGGGAACAGTTCAAGTGTACAAGCATGAGGCTCAGATGAGACAACAATCAATCCCTGCTTCATCGTTTAATCTATATTCATTGCTAACAACAATCTAGCAAAATTCAGTGGGGGCTTTTTTTTGGCATTCTGGTTAAATAAAACAGGAAGGCATCTGTAGTGTTTCGTAAATAGCATTTTGCCCAGTTGTTCAACGCTGATTAGCCCATGTTTGCCCTTCACTTTCCCAAATTAACTTTTGCCATCATCATGCAGACCCATGGAACTTGGTTCCCACAGGCTGGCAATTGCAGCTTTTCCCTAAAACTCACTTGATTGTACCTGTGCCCACTGGCCTTCTCCCTGTACAGATTGTCTTTGGTTCTCTCAGTGCATACTTATCCCTGGCTTCCCTCTACACCTTTGTCAATAGTAAAAGGAAAAAATTACTTCAAGAATTTACACTTTTAGTAAAATAGAATAGTCTTCTTTCTAATTTTTTAAACTCAAATTGTTCCTTATTGCCGCATTAAAGGAAGAGAAAAGGAAGGAAAGAAGAAGAAAGGGGAAGGAAGTATATAAAGGAGTGAGGGAGGACAGAGAAACACTTAACTAGGATTGAATCTTTTCCCAATTAAAAAAAATTGAACATTTATGTGTAATGTAGATGGTTACAAAGGTAATAGAACCATATTACAAAAATGTTGGAGTGGAGAAAAATAAGAAAACTCCATAATACTAGTAATGCAACAGAATTCCTGTTAGCACGTTGGTCTATTTCCTGCTAGTCTCTGCTAAGCACCTACTTTTAAAATGTAGTTGTAATCCTACTAAATATGCAGGAATTTTCTTTTTCACTTAACAGTCAACCATGAGCATTTTTCATGGTGCTATGTGCTCTTTATAACCATAGTTTTTAATAAGTACAGTTTCCTTCAGTAAAAAGAAAGTTACATAACCATTCCTTGATTGTTTTGATACTTAGATTGTTTGCAATTGAAAATTTTTCATGATATCAGTGAAATGATACTGTTTAAGGTTATTTTTACACCCACCCCTACTTTTGCACTATTTTATTAGGTTTTCTTTCTAGAAATCAGATAATCAGACAACACCCATGGACATTTTAGGGGGTGATACATCATTTGAAGTTGGGTTCTACAAGACCCACTGAGTCTTCACCAGTCATCTTAGAGGACCCTTCATACACACTGACTGTATTCTTCCACTTGTTTTTCCTACTCCCACAAAGGTGGGCTTCTCATATCTCTTACATTGGGCAAGAGCCTCCCTTCACAGATTTCTTACCATTTGTCCCCAGTTTGAGGCCAAAGAAGCTTCATTTATCTTGTGAATGGTCCCCATGCTGTAGCAGATGCCTTTAAAAGAGCCAGTTGTCAACCCTTCACCCTTGCTCAAGTTTCTCAGCTGTTGAAGATGGCTGGGCAATGAGGAGAGAAGGGTAATAGGGCAACCAGGGTCCTAGGAGGGACATTGAGAAAGTGGATCCCCACAGCTGATGATATCTGAATGACTGTAATGCATCCAAAAATCATTTCAGTACAGTGTCCCCATGTTACGGTGATTCAGTTTTGGAGTTTTTGACTCTACCATGGTGTGAAAGCGATCCATTCATGCAGTAGAAACTGTACTTTGAATTTTGAATTGTGATCTTTTCCTGGTAACTAGTGATGTGTAGTAGGATACTCTTTTGTAACGTTGGGCAACAGCAGTAATCTTGCTGCTCCCATGCAATCATGAGGGTGAACCAATTCACTTACAACCATTTGCACCCCTACAATCATTCTGTTTCTCACTTTCAGTACAGTATTCAATAAACTGTGTGAGCCATTCAACACTTTATTATAAAATGGGCTTTGTGTTAAATGATTTTGCCCAACTATAGGCTAATGAAAGTGTTCTGAGTACACATAAGGTAGTCCAGGCTAAGCCATGATGGTCTGTAGGGGAGATGTACTAAATGTACTTTTGACTTCTAATATTTTCATTGACGGGTTTATTGAGACTTAACCTCATGGTAAGTCAAGGAAGGTTTATGGTTTTATGTGTATTAGCCACTGTGATAGATGTTGGATATACAGATATAAATGCTACCGCGAAAGGGCTTACAGCTTCTTGGGAAAATGACAGGCCTGTGAATGACTGTTACAAAAACAGGAGGGTCAAGAAAGGTTCAGGATAAGTTAGTAGTCAAAACACTCACTGAACAAGGGCACCTGGGTGGCTCAATCAGCTAAGCACGCAGCTCTTGATTTCAGCTTGGATCATGATCCTCAGGGTCAGGACCTCACAGTTGTGAGATCACACCCATGTCTGGCTCTCTGCTGGGCATGGAGCCTCTCTCCCTCTCCCTGTCCCTCCCCTACACAGTTTCTCTTCCTCTCTCTCAAAACAAACAAAACAAACAAACAAAAACACTCACTGAAGAATCTTTGCACATTAGGCCCCATGTTTCTAAGCTTTGTTTTGCTGTGATCAGGGAGGCAGGTGAGGACAGGAGCAGGAAGTCAATTGTGGCAGCTTCACTGAACTAGGATGATTCTGGTTGCAGGAGGAGATAAGACCTGTGTAGAGTAATTTGAATAAAGCATTTCCCTACCCACTGACCATTCCTGGCAGCGTGTGCGTATGTGTTCAGGTGGAGCAGATACCTTGAGCACAAGCTGTTAGCTTTCACTCTGGAGTTTCAAAGACTGAACAGTCATGTCCCACCCTGGGAAAATTTCTGACTTAAGGGTGGGTTTATAATGAATGGTTGGCTCTCAGAGTCAGATTAAGTGACAGCTGATAAGAGTGGAATACTAAGGAAAACTAGGCACTATTTATACCCAGGTATGTATGGTTCTTTAGCTCTTCCTACACATCTCTTCTTTTTCTTGTCTCTTATAGAGTACTTAATTAACATTGTAGAGTTTTAAAATAGGAAGTGACTTTAATCACCTGAGAGAATCCTCAGTAACATGACAGTCTAAGGTAATAGATGTGACCATTCCCCTTTAACTTCAAATACATAGAAATGCAAGATAAAAGGAAAATAATGGCATTTTGGTGAAATTGCATTGCTTAACTTGAAAGAAAAAAAAGAATCTCTAGATGTAGGGGGAAGGAGAAGGAAATGAATGCTATTATAGCAGGTGGGTAAGGGAGAGTTGATACAGGGGACTCTTGGGCCTTTGGGTTCCTCCACATGAGAATTGAGTTGGGGCTATAGTGTCCCCATGAGGAGCAGTTATATGGCCTCCATATCATAGGAAATAGAGGCAGGAGGAATCCTGTATGCAGCCTGGAAAGTCAAAGAGCTGCCCACTCATAAAATGTGGACTAGTAAATTGTAACCCATTGGCCACGGGAAGCAAATGGAATCTTGTCATTTGCCTGGAGATTTAGGCAGAAAGAAAAATCATTTAAGGAATCTAATCCCCAGGCCTGAACTATGTAGAGGTCTGCGATCCAAATGTACACTAACCTGTCTGGTGTGGGACACCCAAGCTGAGAATTTATCGCAAACCTGGTCAGGGACCATTGAAACCCTATAGGCTCCAATAAAAGCAAATATAAAACTTCTCAGCAGGAATCCTTTCACAATCCAGGGCACACAGAATTCCATAGACCTAATACCCCTGATGAAGAGAATCCAGCAATAAAAAACAGATAAACCTCATGAATCAAACCATCACACATCAGGGTCAGGAGACACCACAAACAGGGATCTGTATCTGCTACCGGCAGGAGTGTCAAATGGTAAAACTATGCCAGGGAGCAATTTAGCAAGAGCTAGTACCTCTGAAGATGAGCAACACTCCACCCAGCAAGCTCATGTATAGGTTATATGCTCTAGAAAATTCTCACATGCATAAAAGGTGTGCCCAAAGATCTTCATTGCCCAGGGTTTATAAAAACAAATTATAATGATGGCTAAAAAACCCCAAATAGTGGATTAGAATGGGGAGGGATAAGTAAAGGATGATTTATTCATATATTAGAATACTATCAAGTCATTAAAATGGATGAACATATTCAAATGTACAAATCTTAAAAACATGTTAAGTGAGAGAGCCAAGTTTCTCAAGGATAAGTATAGTATACCATTTATGTAAATTTAAAAAATATAAATATTATATATTTTTTATGAACATGAACCAAGGTAGTAAAAGTATAAAAACATAGAAAAAACATATCTAAGAAATGTGGTTTCCTTTTGTGTGGGAGGGAAGCAAAAGGACTTGATTTAAATCTAGGTCTGACTCTTAAACCAGTAAAATACTAAAAGTATTCCATATGGACTCCCTGTAAACCAACACATTTAATTTTTTATTACGAAAAAAGAAATCCCCCCATTTTTTTCTACAGACTTTTTTTTTTTTTTTACAAATAGTTTATTGTCAAGTTGGTTTCCATATTCTACAGACTCTTAAAGAAAGAAATAATGCATTACAGATATGTTGTAACCCCTTTTATACATCAGCCGTATCCCATTCTCTTCCCTTTGTTGTGTCCATATGCTGTGCTGCCTCTTCAAATGCAATCCAAGGCCAAATCACACATTTAATTACTCCCAATACACCAGGAAGGAAATAGTGGAGGCAAAAGAATATAGCCACAGTAAGATACCACTTTTTTGGAAAACAAACAAACATGGAAAATAATGCTGTTGGCACTAGTGGGTATCATGTTGCATACCATACTCCCTTGGCCTTGATGTGGCAGTGGAGGGAGTTTCCTGTTGAACAAAAATGGCATTCCTCTTATTTACAGTTCTCCACTACCACATGTGAGATGGGCAGTGGAATGTACTTTTTTGCCCAGGAGCTGCATTTACTGTCATAGCTTGCTTCCTGCTCTAGGGAGTCCAGAGCACGGAGGATGACCTTAGGGATTGAACAGTCACAGGTCTTCTTCCCCCCACCCTGCACCCCCAGGACTTGAAGTTGGTCCAATTAGCCAGTCAGCTTTCCAGAACCTTCAAGGGATATTAACCAAAGCCAAAGATCTCATGGAGTCAAGGTCCATGAATTTTGACCCTATTTTTATGGTATCTGTCTCTTAGCAACAGGCTAAAGAGCTCAGTGCAAGCTCCTAGCCCTGGGTTAACTGCTCCTATCTTGTCCTCTCAAACAATGGGTTAAGGTGAGGCTAATGTGCCTTCATTCAGGAGCTCATCACAATGGGGGTAATTGTATTTTTTGAGCAGCAAGTGAACTGTAGGTGTTGGAAGGGGCCTGGGCCATTAGGTTTACTCCACTTTCCTGGTTTTTTTCTGGGTCACAATCTTAACTCACTGTTTTCCATCTAACCACCTTTTCTTCACTACCTTTAACTATGGGAAGATAATATCGGACTCAGCCCTCTTCAGTTGCTGGCCACAGTCTCTTAGCAAAGCTCTAGCGCCTTCCCTTTCTGCTCTACTAAAATAGCAACTCACTCTAACATCATGATATTTTTTTCTTCTCAGCGGAGTCCAAAAATATAACTTGTGACAGTTTAACTAGCTCTTTTGCAATCCCCTAAAATGGATTACCAACTTGAATGTGGGGCAGGGGAATCCTTATTGTACCTCAGTCCATCTAAATCCAACTACTTCCATGTAAGTCTGTCACTCATTACATACCACTCCTAGTACGGATTTGGTTAGGACACTTTTGGTTGGAAGTGAGAGAAAACCAATTCAAAAATGGTTTTTTAAAAAAGCCCAGGGACAGTATTGGCCAATATTTAGTAAGTACAAGGGGTATAGGTGGCCTTTGGGGAGTCTGGGTCCAGAAATTCAAACAGCATCATCAGGATTGTTTCTTTTTCTCTACCTCTCGGCTAATTTTGTCCTAAGTGTTGGCCTTATTCCTAAGCAGACTCCCCATGTGGTAGAAAGGTGATCACCTATTGTTCCTGGTTTGTATTGTTCTCATAGCTGGTATCACAGCAAATACAGAATGTCTCTTTCTAACAGTTCCATCCAAAGTCCTGGGAAAGGCTCTCACCAGCTGGGCACAGGTTTGTCCTGTGCTCACGACTGTGTCCAGATTCTGGGATTCCCTTATTGACCCGGTGGGGGCTATGGGCTGGTGGGATCAGCACCACTTGAAACACAAGGAGTAAAAGGAGTATAGGGATGGCTCCTCAAAGAGATCCTAGGCAGACAAAAATAAGGGTCTTCTAACAGGAGTGTTCAGAATCATTTGTGTGGTCTCAGAGATCTTTGGAAGATGCTTAGTTTTCTTAGTGCATTTTTTTTTTTTAGTGGAAAAACATTGGTACTTAAGCTTAAAATAAAAAATTGTGACCAAGTGATCCCCGTAAGTTAAAGTTCTTAACTTTTAATGCAGTGGCTCTCAAACTAGATTTTCAGAGTATCCATGGATTTTGGGAATGCATATATTCTTTTTAAAACATTTTAATGAGGATTAAAGCCTGTATTATTCACATTTGGAAAATACTTCATACGCGGTGTTGTATGGCATAATGCCATATGGAAATAGATGATTCCCAATGTTTCCAAATAAAATCTCTTTCTTATAACCCCACATTTTGTGGATCTTCCACAATTTGGAATTGTACTTATGATACCTTAAGAAAAACACATGTGACAATTACTATGTAGTGTTTTATGGAGCCCAATAGCATCAGTAACACTTGAAAAATAACTATGCATAGAAGCTGACCCTATAATTTAATCAGGCTAGAGAAAATCCTTGGGCATGTGTGAAGTTTTTTGGACTCCACATGGGATGGTCCTTAACAGAGCTGGGCCTGTAGGTGAGGGACTGCTAGACTAGTAAGTGCTTAAGAATATGGTTTAGTCCCAGCCTCCTCACTTGTGAGCTGTTTGACTTTGGGTGAGTTACTTAACCTCCTTAAGATTTCAGTTTCCTCGGGGCACCTGGTGGCTCAGTTGGTTGAACGTCTGACTTCGGCTCAAGTCGTGATCTCATGGTTCATGAGTTTGAGCTCCACATTGGGCTCTCTGCTGTCAGTGTGGAGCCTGCTTTGGATCCTCTGTTCCCCTTTCTCTCTGCCCCTCCCCCATTTGCTCATTCTTTCTGAAAAATAAACCTTAAAACATTTTTTTTTAGTTTCCTCAAATGAGAACTAGCAGTGACACCATGAGAGTTCCCTTAAGGTTGCTGTTGAGGATTAGAGATAATGCGGGTGAAGCACCTGGCAGAGTCCTTGAGCCCCATACCAGGTTTCTGATTCAGTAGGTCTAGGTGGGACCTGGGCAATAGTATTGTTACTTTCAAGCCCTCCTCTAGAAGGAGGTTCTCTAATGTGTGGTGCAAATCACGGGCCTTATCACTGGGTTTACATGTCCTGACTCAGGATACCATTGTCATCTGCCTGTTGTCAGCTGGTAGCGCTGTGTGAACCGTCTCTAATAGTAAAAAAAAAACAAAAACAAAAACAAAAAAAACCCACCAACATTAGTAAGTCTGGTCTTGTATTCCTAAGTTGATTATATAGATCTCACACACCTTTCAAATCAGTCAGTTGAGGCTTTTCACAGGTACAATATTATTTCTTCCCCGCCAGGGAGTACTCGCAAGTCTCTTGGACAGCTCTTTTGTTTTATTCATTTTGTGTGTGTGTGTGTGTGTGTGTGTGTGTGTGTACACACATGTGTGCATGCACGTGTATGCCCCAGATGTAGTCAACTTGTCTTGAATTGTTTCTTATAATCCATTCTGTAATCAAGGGATTAACTCACTGACGTCATCAGGGTAGGGTGGGGAGAGTTTTGGCTTTTCATTTTTAGAAATCAACCACCTCTTCTCAGTTATAAAATCATTCCAAGACCCTAAATCTGTAGTCATGGGCTCATTAGAAGCAAGTTGCAATTATGAGCATGTTTGTCTGTTTCCCTCCCTCTTGGTGCCTGTGTCTGATGTTCGTTTTTTCCTTGTGAACTTTAATACATGTTTAATATGGATCTTAATGATTTGATTACAATGGCATAATTACATAATTGGAATGTATTGTGCACGCTGGTGGGAAGGAGTCTGGAAGGTGCTCAGTGACTGATGTTACATAAACAGAATAATAATGATGGTGAGAGTGAGACTAAGGAGCAAAGGATTAGAAAAACTTGAAAGGGATGGACATTTGCCAAATCAAGAGGGTAGCATTTCTTTTGCTTCAATGGTTGGTGTTTATTTTATCTTGGAGACTGAGGCTTCTGTGAATCAGTGCAATTAGAATGAGGTGGGTTCCAATGGTGAGCTTTTTGGAGGCCACTTTGGAGATGGGTTATGGGCCCAAGGCTTACCTGTCTGGGCATAAAACAAGCCAGTCATTGGCAAGCTCTAATACATGGCTTCTTAAGAGGACTCAGGCAGAAGCAAGCTCAAGTCTCTTTCTTACATGGTCCTCGCTGTGGAATGCTTTATGTGACACATTTGTATATCATCAGAACATTGAAAGCACCATTAATGTGTAATGGAACCATCTTCCCTCCCTAGTGCAATTCTACCATCTCTCGCTGGTAACATATTGCTGCTGAAGAGGAATGGCACTTAGCCAAACGTTTTGTGCTCCCAGTTAATGACCACCATTACTGTGTCATTTGGGCTAGAGAAACATGTCCAGTGCCTAGAGCTCTTCCCATAGTAATTGGTCTGTGCACTGACATCCTTATTTGATGTTTACCGTGTGTTGCCATAATCACAGTGATTATTTCCCCAACTTATTTTTACTATTAACAGAAAGCATATCTGCTCATTGATTCAATAAACACCTGTATTTATTAAGTACCTATGTAAGTGCTAGTTGCTGTGTCTGATGCAGAAAAGTAGAAACATGGCATTTATGGTTTAGGAGTTGAAGCCTAGACAGGGCATTGATGGAAAGTTAAATATTGCAAGCCCTTACACAGTGGATAAGAGAAATGATTTGGAATATTTTCACTAAAGAATATGGAGATGAACTTGACCTGCCTTCAAGGGAATTTTAGAAGACAATCTGGCAGTATCTAGTAAAGAAAAAAATGGACATATTCTGATCCAGCTTTTTAAAAAATTTTTTATTTTTATTTTTAAAATTTCTTTCTGAGAGAGACAGCATGAGCAGGGGAGGGTCAGAGAGAGAGAGAGAGAGAGAGAGAGAGAGACAGACAGACACAGAATCTGAAACAGGCTCCAGACCCTGAGCTGGTTGTCAGCACAGAGTCCGATGCGGGGCTTGAACCCACGCACCGTGAGATCATGACCTGAGCCGAAGTTGGACGCCCAACCGACTGAGCCCCCCAGGTGCCCCTGATCCAGCTTTTTGATTTCGTGGATTGTACCCCAGATGGACACTCATGTGCACAGAAAGTGCATATACAGTTATGATAATTGTAGTATAGTAATTTGTAATCGCATAATACTGTAAACCTAAATGTACACTAGGGGAGTATATACATACACTGAGGTTAAAGCCATATGATGAAAATCATACAGAAGTTAAGAATGAGGTAGATCTAACAATAGATCTGTAGGATATACTTTTAAGGTCTCTTTTCATTTGTTCATGAATTAGGTTGGATTTTTTCAAATTCTTTTTATTTTTTTATGTTTTATTTATTTCTGAAAGAGAGAGAGAGACAGCATGAACAGAAGAGGGTTAGAGAGAGAAGGAGACACAGAATCTGAAACAGGCTCCAGGCTCCCAGCTAGCTGTCAGCACAGAGCCCGATGTGGGGCTCAAACCCATGAACTGTGAGATCATGACCTGAGCCGAAGCCAGACGCTTAACCGAATGAGCCACCCAGATGCCCCTCAGATGCTTTTCTTTGTCTGTGCAAATGATCATATTGGTTTCTTTTATTCTGTTAGTGTGCTGATAAATTTATTTCAATCTTTTCTATATTTTCCATTTATATTTTCTCTATGCTTCTGTCTGAATGATTTCAATGGATTTGTCTTTCACATTATGGATTTCTCCCCCCCTAAGGTGGATGGCTGAAACCAAGCCCCCACACAGCTTAATCCCTGACTGGACTGAACCCTTGGCCTCAACCCTTCATGCATCTCAACTGAAAGGAGCTTCCACTGTGCAGAGATCTTGATACTTGATCTCCATTCCCCTCTAGCCTTGATAAACTGTCCCAGTGCTCTGGTTATCTTCTTAGCCTCTTTAGTGCCCCTTTCTGCCCAATTTTCCTTCTTCAGGAATCAGCAAAGTCAGGAGTGGAAAGGTTGGGTCTGATGTTGGCTTCACTCAGCATTTCTTTTCTCTCTGGGTTTCTGGAATCAGAGGTCTTGGCTATCTTGGTATTCCTGAACTCCAGTTTTTATCACCTCCTATCCAGGACACCACATAAAGGTCTGTTCAGGTTCTCTGGTGCTTAGCACCTTCTTTCTGCTTGACTTGCAGGATCACTTAAGAAATAGCAAGTGCCTTGAGGGGAAAAGTGGGATAGAATATTAGGACTCAACTCAATGATTTCCCCTTCATTCTAGGATCTTAGGGCCTTTACTTTAGGTCCTAGGGTATGGTTGGGTCTCTGGTGCCTTAAAACAGATTTTTCTTTCCCATTTTCATTTGTTCTTAGCAGGAGGGTTTCTGTGCTACAACAGGAACAGAAGCCTCAGTCTAATGTGGGTTTAAGATAAAGTCTGGAATTCTGGGTGAGGCCCAGCTCCGGGACACACTCCTGATATAGGACCCAGCTGTATTCTGTGGTAGCTACAGCTGTGTTGTTAGCCAGTCATGTCCCTTCAAAGTAAGTGTTTCTAGGCCCTTCTCTGGGAGCAGGCCTTGGCTTAAGCCACCGAGGGAGCTGCTTCTCTGAGAAGAGAATGTGGTTCATGTGAACTTGTGCCGGAGGTTTGTGCTAGAGTCCTAGGGTCTATTCAGAGTCCTCTTTTTTCCCCCCAGTCTTCAGGGCATAAGGGTACATCTTAGCAAAAGGTCTACACCTTATACTAGGAGAATTCTCCTTGTTTCAAGATGTATCTCTCTATGAGTAACGATCTAGAATTTATTTGTCAAGATTTTAACTTCATCAAGATTTTATTCTCTTCTGCTCCTAAGTGTCAGATTTTAGCTGACATCGTTTCCTGATTTATAGTCCTGTAATTTAGTCCTTGGACTAGAAGATCTTTTCTGTTAGTTCAGACTCACTGTGTGGGGCCCTCAGAGAATCACAACTATGTAGATGAGTGGGTGAATGTGAGCATGGCCAGAGGAGGGCCAGTACCGGTCACAGACCTACAAACCAGTTGGCTGAGAAGGTGATACTTGGTCTACCCAACAACAGAAGAGTGAAGTCTTCCTACTATGCGGTGGTAGGACTAAGGGTTGGGGGTGAAGAGGGTAGGTCTACACCTTCTGTACAAGATGGGGAAATTCAGAGATAAACCATTGGGACACTTCGCGGCTCAGGACCTCGGTTTTGAGAATGTTTCCTTAGAGTTGGGAGAGCAGCCCTGGGGCTGGATGTGTCTGGGGTCAGAGCTGCTGCAGGGTCAAACCAACTTCCATCCTGAGTTCCTGCACTTTATTATCAGGTTAAAATCCATCTTTGGATACACTGTAGCCTCTTTTCTGAGAAAGGGTTACTTTTCTTCTAGTGGACCTGCAGATAGATGGGAGTCTGGATGTGAGGGGTAATTAAAAAGCTCTAGGATTGATTGAGCATCACAAGGTATTGAAGCCTCACAGACAAGGAGGGTCTCCCCCAGAAAAACACTTTTCTTTGGAGTGGATGTGGTGGGGAGAAGCCTAGAGTTTTCCTCGGTGTGCTTGAAGGGATCTTAATTGAGAGAGGACTGACCGATATGGTCTCTAGGAAAGAGATTTTCTAGTTCTTATGTAAGCCTTATTTGTAATGCTTAATTTGGAGCTCAGCTACATACAACCAGTGCTCTGTCATCTCCGTCAACCAGGTGAACACCATAATATGAATAAAGTCTCCTATGATTCTAGAAGTCAGACATGCTTTTCCTTTTTAAAATTTATTCCAGGACCCCAAAGACTAGGACTGCTGAAAAGGGAGTGTTGGCATTAAATAACAACTTAGGAAGGCAAGGCACAGACTTTCATTTAATGCTGCCTATGTGCCAGGTATGTATTAGGCACTTTGTGTGAGTTGCCTTGTTAAACAAGCCCAGGTCTTTGACTTTTATGCTTTGTGTCTGTACCATCTTCCTTCACGCTTGTCTTAAATATTGCCTTAAAAGAGCTCTGTGTTCTTCTCTTTTCAAAACTGTGTGTTTCAGATACATGTGTCTGCAAAATTGTAAGCTGGCTTCAGCTGTCTTTCTGTCCCCCACTGAGCTTGGCATGGACTGGGTACTCTGTAAGCCTTAAATGAGTGCTTGATGAGTGAATAGATCTCCATGGAAATGGAGCTGACAGTGACAGAGAACTCAATCCCTCTGCCTCTTAGCTCCCTGGCCCTTCTGATCCCAATTAGGATGTGTCTGCAAAGATAAGCATACTGGGGAGGATCTCAGCCAAATTTTTCCTAGGCACATTCTACCTGTGTTAGTGTTTGGAGCCACCGTGGAAAAGCTATCCTATTCATGTGAAAATTACTAACACTTAAAACAGGAAGAAAGTTAAAGGACACAATTTGGATCTTGTCATTTAACACTAATATGGCTTCCATCGCCTAAAGAAGGGATTCTCAAACTTGGTGGTCAGATTCAAGGACAAAAGGAGGCTTTTTAATAAAACAAACTCCTGGCTTAATCTGATTAACTGGGTTTGGGAGGGGGCCAAAGAATCCTTGTTTTCAAAAATGGTGCCTACGAGGGGCACCTGGGTGGCTTAGTCGGTGAAGCGTCCGACTTTCGCTTAGGTCATGGTCTTGCTGTTCATGGGTTCGAGCCCCATGTCGGGCTCTGTGCTGGCTGCCGGCTCAGAGCCTGGAGCCTGTTTCAGTCTGTGACTCCCTCTCTCTCTGACCCTCCCCTGCTCACACTGTCTCTCTCTCTCTCCCAGAAATAAATAAAAACATAAAAAAAAATTAAAAAAAAAATGGTGCCTACGAGATTCTAGAGGAGTCTAATGATCAATTTGGGTCATGGTGTAAGGTAAAGCTCCTCAGCATGGCAGGCAAAGACTCTGTAATCTGGTTCTACTTGCCCACCTCTGTAGAGTCATCTTCTGTATCCCTCTGTTCTTCTCAGTGCACGTGCACACACACACACACTCAGACACATGCCACTACCCCCACCCCAGCACGTACAGAGTTCTGGTGCTTCTCTGGTGTCTTTATACACACCATTCCTTTACTTAGGATATACTTCCCTTCCTCCAACCCAGCTTCCCTTCCTCAAACCTAATGGTTCATTTTAAGTGTCGATTTGGTGAGGCTATAGTACCTAGTTATTTGATTAAATTAATATAGTTTTTTGCTACAAAGGTGTTTTGAGGATATGGTTAACATCTATAATCAGTTGACTTCAAGGAGATTATCCTTAATGATCTGAGTGGGCCTCTTCCAATCAGTTGAAAGTTCTCCCAATCAGTTGAAAGAGCAAAACAAGTTTCCTTGAGGAAGGAGAAATGCTGCTTGTGGATTGGAGTTTGTATATTAGGTTGCCATCAAAGTTTAAAACTTAAGTTGCCAGGACGCCTGGGTGGCTCAGTCAGTTATGTGTCTGACTCTTGATTTTGGCTCCGGTCATGATCTCACAGTCGAGAGATTGAGCCCCATATCAGCTCCATGCCGAGTGTGGAGCCTGCTTGGAATTCTCTCCCCCCTCCCTCTGCCCCGCTCCTTGGCCTGAGCACTTGCTCTCTAAAAGAATTTTTAAAAAATTATGTTGCCAATTTTATTAAAAAGATTTTGGAACATTAAAGTCTATATAAATCTATTTATGAATATTATTTATGAAAATTGCTCTAAAACTTTAGCCTAATCGTGTCCTTAGAAATTTGTCCTTATTTTGTGGTTTCTATCTTCATAATTTATTGGAAAAAGCTTTTTATAGTTACTTTTTGCTCTATGTGTGTTATAGTAGTATTTGGCTGAAAGCAGTTCAATTCTGGTCTGACCGTATTGATTCATATTTGGTGCCTCCAAGTGGGAGAGGCCCCAGTGGGACTCGACCAGCCTCCAGACCAACATGGCATCCAGACCAGTCACTAGTTCATCCCCAAAGACCACCTGTGAGGTCCATATCCCTAAGTGACTCAGCACCTTAATACTCACAGGAAGAAACAATGAACACCCCAGAACCCCAGATGTCTGTGTACCCCACTTTGCCTGGAGGCTTGGAAACCAGTCACACACATGAGCTCAGTGCCCAGGAAGTGGGACTCGCATGCACTCAAGGTGGGACAGTGGCCTGAGGTACTCCCTGCATCAGTCGCCCAGCTTGGCTTTGTTCTAGCCACCATGACCTGTGCACTGGCCTTTCTAAGTGTGCCACCCCAGCTTCAGGTTTGGGGGCATCATCCCAAATGTGCCCCAAATTTATGAGGTGGATGTTAACAAAGGTGGCCTGGCACACACACCAGGTTTGACTCCTGGCAGTGTTTTTGTGGGTTCCTCAGTCTTGCTGAGTCTTAGTTTCCACATCTGTGAAAACAGAGCTAACGTTGTCTGGATATTAGGTTTAAATTAGATTTGTGCTGCGGTATACCATTGGCTGCCACCGAGCAGCAGAGAGAAGCACAAAGGGCGAGTGTCTTGCTCAGCCTGAGGAAGGGGATTGGGTCTTCCTGGAGGAAATTTTACCTAAACAGAGTCTTAAAATAACAAATATAACTGGTCTAACCCCAAATGGGTGTGTGGGAAGTGCGGGTGGGTGTGTGGTCAGAAAGGGGATGGTGCACCCGGAGACAGGGAAGGACTTGGAGGTAAAAAATACAAGGATGCTTACACAAGAAAGCTGTGCCTTTTGGGCTTGTGGGCGAGAGGGCAGAAGGCTGAGGTGCAGAAAAACGAGGGGGGGGTGTGATTGGAGAAGTGCTCAGAGCTCTGAAAGAAAAGGGTAAGTAGAGAGGCTGGCAACACTTACAAATTTGTGACGGAGGTGAATCTTTTGTTTAGATTCTTTGAATATTAGTGTTACAGGCACCCGAAGAATGACTTTATTTTACAAACAGAAGTGAATCCCCCAGAGGTCTACTTGCAAAGGTGACACTGTCATTGGTGGCAGATCACAAACCACAGCTTCTTGCCTCCCCCTAGGCTGGTCTTGCCTTGTCCATATTCTCCTCCCTTCCCCACTCACACATGGCCTCTACTACTCGGGATGTTCCCCTTGTCTAGTGGGTCTGTGTAGTTTGTTGACAGCTGACAGCTCCTATTTCTAATTGTTTCTCTTTTGTTTCATCAAAGTAATACTTGGTCTTGGTTTTAAGAGTCAAACACTGTCATGATGCTTGTAATGAAACACAGCAGTGGAAGCCCCCTAAGGGCAGTCTTTCTGAGGCATAAATAGGCTTAGTCTGGGGATAAACCTTCCTCCCAGAAAGGGGGTACTGGGAAGAAGCTGGGGAGTGACACCTCAGATCTGAGTGGAAGATAGCTTTAGAGGCCAGTCTTGGAGTTCAGACTTTCTGGGTTCAAATCTTGGCCTGCCACTTTGTAGTCATGTGACCTTGGGCAAGTTGCCATCAACTTGCGCTCTTGGTGTCTGTGCGGTCTGTGCCGTGCAGGTGCTGCAGAGAACACACAGAGGGCCCTCAAGCAGCTCTCAGGCCCCAAGTGCAGGGAACTAGGAGGCTAATATGGAGAAGGTCCTTGACAAGTGGAGAGAATACTCGTACTACCCCACAGGAGTCTGAGGAATCAGGGCCCCGGTGCCGGCACAGCAACATTCTAGCTGCGACGGCTTGGAGAAGTCAGCCTGTCTGAACTCAAGTTTTACTTCTGAAAAATAAGGTAATAAATCCCTCTGTCATCGAATCATCATGAGGGTTAATAAGATATATGGACGAAAAGAGGAGGTGGTAAAGGAATCCACCACGGCACTGTGAAATAGGAAAGGGATCTATCCCTGGACAGATTTTATAAAATTCCTGGGCGATAGAAAGCAGATGGGATCAGCCTGCAGAAACAGAAGGGCAGGAAAAAGCCACAGCCTGCAACATAGACCATAGAAAACTACTGTGAAAGTAATAGGAATTCTAGAAATATTTAAAGTTCAGAGTCAACAAATAGATCAGAAGGGGCTTCAGGGAAAATATCAGGGTAATTAATAAAATTTTGTATTTGGAACAGCTGAGTCAACCAGGCTCCCTTCCTTCCCCACACCTAAGGGGCAGAGAGCATGGGTGATGCTTAGATGTAGGGGAAAACCTGCAGAAAGGGAGATAACCCAGAAAGGCAGAACAGAGCTGGAAGTTACCCCAGACATCTAAGGAAAAAAGGAAAAAAGAGTGCTTGATTCATTCATTTCCTGCTAGAGTTCACTCTCAACATGGCGGTCTTGAAGCAGGAGTCCCGACCCAGGAAAGTCAGATGGGCAACTGAGCCAGAGAAGGAGAGAAAGGACTCCAGGAGACTTGTATTCCTGGGGGTGGGAGAGTCCTACATTCTCAGAAGGTGAGCGATCTACTAGCTTGCAATTCCTGTCCCCTTCCTCCCTCTCCTGGACTCCCTGTTTGTCACTCCAAGTCACCCAAGGCAGCTGGAATCAGTATTTAACATACTCAGGCAAACAGGAGTTTCAAATTAGAGTGCAAACAGTAGTTAAGAATGTCCAAACATTTAAGGAAAACAAGCATTTAAAAAGAACAGGAGTCAATAAAATAACATCTATGGAGAGGGAGAAAAAGCTTTAACATAATTACAAATATGAGGGGCTAGTACACCATCAATTAAGAACAAATATGAAAAAGAATTCAGATTCCATGATCACCATCTATTTTTGAAAATTTAATAGATGTGAAGAGCAGAATGGACACAGAGAATTCATCAATTAGAGTGAAAAAAAAGAACAAGGAGGAAAGACCAGGGAGCATGGAAGAAGTTAAAAGACAATATGAAAACTGAAAAAACCCACAAATTTTGAGATTAAAAGGGCTCACAAAGAGGCAAAATGAACAACCAAAAATTCACAACTTGATACATACTGGTGAAATTGTAAGATATCAAGCATAAAATACTAAAAGGGGAGTCTGGGTGACTCAATCAGTTAAGCGTCTGACTTCGGCTCAGGTCATGACCTCGTGGTTCACAAGTTAGAACCTCACATCAGACTCTGTGCTGACAGCTCAGAGCCTGAATCCTGCTTCATATTCTGTGTCTCCCTCTCTTTCTGACCCTCTCCCACCGTGCGGTCTCTTTCACACACACACACACACACCACTGAAAAGTTAAAAAAAATACTGAAAGCTTCTGGAGAGAAAAAGAACAGCTTCCCTATAAACAGGATTCAGGTGGGAGTCACATTTCTTTGCTATCTTGGAAGCTCAAAACCATTGCTATCGTCTAGTTTTATAGGAGAAATCATTTTGAAATTACAGCTCTATGCTGTGCAGATGGCTATAGTCACATCGGGGCACCTAGGTGGCTTAGTCGATTAAGCGGCTGACTTTCGCTTGGGTCATGACCTCGCGGTTGGTGGGTTCGAGCCCCGCGTCGGGCTCTGTGCTGACTGCCAGCTCAGAGCATGGAGCCTGTTTCAGTCTTTGTCTCCATCTCTCTCTCTCTCTCTCTCTCTCTCTCTCTCTCCTAGAAATAAAAATATTAAAAAAAAAAAAGATGGCTATAGTCACATCGTCTCCCAGCCCACCTCTAATTCCCCACCCTCCTCCGGAGGCCGCAGTGGACATTTCTCTGCAAGCTCACTGCACTTCTAACAGCCTCCCTCTGCAAGCTCAAGTTGTGAGTTTTTCTTTTTTGCCCCAGGATGTTCCCTGATGGCTACCCCGATGCTCTCCCTCAGGAGTGAGAGGAGTTAATGCTTCCTGGGGACAACCCTCCACCTCCCCATCATTTGGTGATAAGAGCTGGTAGAAAAACACCCAGCCCAGTGTTCTTCAGAGGAGTAATTCTACAGTAATGAAGAGACCCCAGCAGAGTAAAGCTTCGGACTTCAGGACCTTCCTGCCTAACACACCCTTATATAGGCTTCCCTCTCTTCCCTGAGTGGCTCCACCCTCATTCCTCCTGATGAGGATCACCTGGCAAGTAACTTAACTATACTCCAATCTTTATATCCGGGTTGGCTTCTGGAGGAGCACACGTGCAACTTAGCTACATTCAAGTATAAGGGCAACGTGAAGACAAGTTCAGATGTGCAAGGCCTGTGAGTTTTTTCACGCACATTCAGATAGATCATGCATATTCAGGTACAGATGAAAAGGGGAAGGGGAAGAAATGATAACGTGGAACACGTACTCCCCAAATGCTGTCAACCACAAGCAGAACTGAAGGTGGAAAAACCTGTCAATTGGCTGATTTTGAGTTTCTCATCTACCCACAGCAATCCTGCTGCCCTGCCGTGAGGAGAACTTTGTGGGACGTCACAGGGTACTTCTCCAAGACCGCGTTGTTAGCCTTTCAGGCAAAGCAGCCCTTCCTTGTGCAGGACTGTCCCAGGCATTGCAGGACAGTTAGTCACCCAGCTCTACACCAAATGCTGGGAGTGCCTCCCACTCATTGTGACATCCAGAACATTCCCCACCCCCATCTTCAAACTGCCTCTTGGGATTTAGGACCTATCTCCTGAGAATAATAAATAATAACTTAAGTAATTACTCAAGTTATTAAAATAATACCAATTTGAATAATTCGAAAACAACAGCTCGAGTACCTGAGAACTATACACTCTCCTGAGAGGCGACTGGGAGTCAGAAGCTCACACTGTGCTGTGTCTGGGTTGTGCACACAACCACAGAAGAGGCTCGGGCCCTGACAGGGCAGGGATGTGTCAAGGTGATGCCAGATAGGACAGTCTTTCCTTCACTCAGGCACCAGGAGAAGGGGAGGAGGGGTTTCTTGTCACGAAAGGGGCAGGCTTCAGTGTCTCCTGCTAGTTCATTTCTTGTCTTCCAGATTGTAATAAACATTTATCCATGCTTTCATTGAACAGATTATTTTTTTTATCTTCTTGAGTGCCATTATCAGTATTGTAAATTATTGTGCCGCACTGTATTCCTGGCAGTGTTGGAAACTGGGGTGTTCTGAGGAAGAAATTATTCTAGCTAACTGAAATTTTAGCCCTGTTATGGGTCACAAACTTTTTGACCCTCTTCTCCTTGAAACGTGGGTTCCATGTTCCCTCCCTCTTTTTTTTTTAAATATTTTTTTATTTATTTCTAGGAGAGAGAGAGAGAGACAGCGTGAGCAGGGGAGAGTCAGAGAGAGAGGGAGTCACAGACTGAAACAGGCTCCAGGCTCTGAGCTGGCAGTCAGCACAGAGCCCAACTCGGGGCTTGAACCCACGAACCGCGAGATCATGACCTAAGCAAAAGTCGGATGCTTAACCGACTAAGCCACCCAGGCGCCCCTGTTCCCTCCTTCTTTAGTCTCGCTGCTTTGACTTATAGAGTACAGTGGTAGACATGCTCTGTGACTTGTGAGGCTGGCTCTGAAAAGGCCATGTAGCTTCTGCCATGTTCACTGGAGTCCTGAGCCACCACCTAAGAGTTTACTACTCCAGAGCACCTGCAGGACTGGCCACGTGTAGCACCTCAGGTCAGCAGTCCTGATGGAGCCCAGCTTTCCAGCCATCCACACCAGGGTGCCAGGGCTTGTGAGGTAAACTGTCTCAGGCCCTCCAGAACCTTCATCAGCTGACACCACTCAGTGACCTGTCACAGCCTTGTGCAATGGAAGGATCACTCAGCAAACCTTGCCCAGATCCCTAACCTTCAAAATCATTAGATATACTGGGGTGCCTGGGTTGTTCAGTCGGTTGAGTGTCCGACTTCGGTGCAGGTCATGATCTCACTGTTTGTGGGTCGAGCCCCACATCAGGCTCTGTGCTGACAGCTAGCTCAGAGCCTGGGGCCTGCTTCGGATTCTGTGTCTCCCTCTCTCTCTGACCCTCCTCTGCTCACACTCTCTCTCTCTCAAAAATAAATAAAACATTAAAAAACGTTTAAAAAATCATTAGATATACTAAAATATTGCTTGTTTCAAGCCACCAAGTTTTGGGGTAATTTGTCATGCAAATACCAGAGATAATTGGAAAACCTGTGGAAGTAGATTTTAGGTGCTTGCCTACGAACTACTCCAAATCTCTATGTGGCCCTTCCTTGGTGGTGGTGGTCATGGGGGTGTGACACTTGGATCTCCTTCAAGAGAGCCTGCTCCAGGGAACATAGATGAGTGATCAGCTCTGCATCTATAAATGCAGTTAGCAGACTAGATCATGGGGATGCCCTCCTTCAGGATGCAGCATATATATTAAATCAGAGACCTCTGTATGGTGCTGTGTCCTCAATAGGAAAGATGCTGAGTTCAGGAACCAAGGCATGAAAGCAGGCGTGGCTCCACTCACAATCACTCTCGATGACCCCTTGGGGATTTTCTGCTTCTGGTGCCTGGAACTATGGGCACTGAGAATTGGAGTCTTTATCGCCAGAGGAGTTATGTTTTTGGCAGGGCATGGAGTAAGGGTCTCATTAAACTATAGGTTATACTGTGGCAAGCGCACCCTGGACTTTTTTGTACCACAGGACCAGCAGACAGGCAGTAAGAGGGGTCTGTTGTCTGGGGTTGTTGGCTCTGATCAGCAGAGGGGGCTGTTACATGCTGGCAGGAGGCACTGCCTGTAGAATCCAGATGATCTGATGAGGTGCTTTCTGGTACTTCTCAGTGAATGAATGTGTGAAGCAACTCCAGCTTGAAAAGGGTATCACTACTACTGGTTTGTTCAGGCCTGTTCAGAATGAAGGTTTGGGTCATGTGTGAGCCACCATGGCTTGCCAGGACAATAATGAGGATGAGGAGACACCGGAATACATAGTGTAGAAGGGAGAAGATGAGTACCAGTGGTGGCCCTGAGATCAACTGCAATGTTGGGGGCTATGGTACATCCCACTAACCTCTCTCTTCTAAGTTTTTTCTTATAGAGAACAGAGGGACCATGGAGTGGTGTCAGTCATGAACTATAGCGGCCATGGGACACACCATTCAGATTTCCTTCTTGTGAACTTCCTGCAGGGACTGATGGCTTCCAGCTGCTGCCCCATAATACTGCTGGGTCCATGCCTCTCTTGTCTTGATCCTATCCAGCGAATAAACATGACAGGCTCATTCCTTTCCAATATGGAATTGTGGAACAGGAATTATGAAATATTGCCAGCCCATTCTTGTCCAACATGGAATTCCTCAGATGGGAAGCTTTGCATCATTTAAGCTTTTCTTGATGACTTAATGATATTGCTATGAACATCTGACAAAGTTGCAGACTGTGGGGAAATAGGTTCTACTTACATAAATGGGTTAGAAAAAAAGCTTAGGGTGGAAAGCCATCACCACAGGTCAAAAGCACCTGAAGTTAGCTAGCTAGATAGGATCATGAGTAACTTGTTATATCACCTGCAGGGAATTACTTTCCATCTGGCTCCAATGTACCTTGATCACAAACTCTACATCTCCCCCCCCCACCCCCCAACCCTTTGCGTCTTACACACACAAGTTAATGATTACTATCTGATTGTTTTCTTCACGTGGGTAAGGTCTTGTTTTCTTCATGTTCACCATGTGAGTAATACCTTGGGAGCTCAATAAATACGGAGATGAAACCCTTGTTCTGGGCTCTTGTCTCCTCGACATTTAGAGAAAACTCATATTAAATTTTGAATTTGCTCTTTTGTTGCACAAGAGAGAACTCCAGATTCATAGTCTGTGATAGTAGACTTCTTCAGTTCGTCAGACACTTATCCATATTTCTAATGACTTAAACCTTCCTCTGTTCCAAACAATAATATTTTCTTTTTTAAGAGACTGGGAATTTGTTGGTGATTGTTTCTGGAATTGAAAGGTCATAGTATAAAAGGGGCTAGGGAGGCCATCTGAGGGCATGCTATGATGGATAAAAAGAACTGCTTTGAATTAAACAATAAAATGAGGTGGTAGGCAGTGGGGGGGCGGTGAGGAGACAGTAGGGGGAATCTCTGAGATTGATGGTTGTAGAGAGAAATAAGCTTTCTTTTGTTAGTATGACATTTGCTTATTTCTGTCCTTTTAACAACTTTCAACTTCTTGTCCTTATGTTTTATGTGCCACTTCAAAAAGCACAGAACTCATTTAAAAAATCCACTTTGGTATTGTTTTGCCCCTTAACCAGTAAATTTAATCTGATTACATCTGTAGTCATTACTGATATATTTGGATTTATTTTTACATACCATGTATCCAATATTTTCTTGGCATCATTGTCTCCCCTTTCTTTTCTTATTTAGTATTATTTTTTTCATTCCTTCTCCCACCAAATTCAAATTGTCTATTTCTGTGTTTTTGGTGGTTACTCTTAAGTTTTAACATGCATTATTACCTTAACAAAGCCTCATAGTTCATCAGAATTGCTACTTTCTTCCTTAATACAAGGATTATAGAGTGCTTGGCCTGCTATTCCCCCTGATTTTATATATTGTTTGATATTGTGATTCAACCTTATTTATAACCCCTCCCATTGCTTGTTGTTATTGCTTCATACTGTTAATGTGAGTTTTGATTTATAACCATGCTTACCAATTCCTTTGCTTGCTATTCTCTTATATCCAATTCCTTCTGGGTTCAATTTCCTTCTTCCCGAAGTTATACCCTTTAGAATTACCTTCAGTGAGGGACTGTGAATGTCAAACTCTCTACTTCATCCTTATTTATTTCACCCTCATTTGTGAATGGAAGTTGAGAAAGAAAAAAAAAAAACCAGCTCCTGACATCTGGGACTGATCCAACTTCACAGTCAGGCCTCCGTATTATTACAGACAGATCTGATGCTTACAGCTAAGCCATGTTTTTCTCTTGTTGGACATAAACCGTCTCTACTGAATCTCCATTCAGACAAGGTCACTCCTTAGAACACCAAATATCCTACTCTCTTGCTGAGATAATTATTGAGATTATAGAATTATTGAGATTATAGAATTATCTATAATTATCTAATTATAGAATTGCTCACTTTCTGATAACCCCTCATCCAGAAAGAATCCTCTGGTTCCTTAGATCCTCCTGAAGATTACCCAACCAAATTCTAAATCCTGTAAGAGATTATTTCCAGCACCCTCTTATTGAAACACTATGGTTTCCCCTCACTGCAACAAGTAATAAACCCAGTGTGCTCAACTGCAAATATACTCCCAGAGGTCTTTGGCTCAAGGGCATTGACAGAATTTAACATAGACCAAAATGTTAGATTGATAGTTATTTTTTCTCTAGCACCTTGAACATACTATTGTATTGTTTCTGACTTTGGGAAATGTCAGCATACTTTTGCTTCTTTAAAATAACCTGTCTTTTCTCTCTAGTTGTCTTAAGATCTTTATTTCTTTTGTTCTACACTTTCCCTTTGATGTGTCTGCCTGTAGGTTCATTTTTTAAAATTTTGCTTGAGATAAATTGTTTCCTAGATATGAGGTTTAATGTGTTTTACCAGTTCTAGAACTGGTCATGATCTCTTTGAGTATTGCTTTTCCTATTCTCTCTCTTTTCAGGTATGCTATTCTATTTACCCCTTCATTAGGAATTCTCGTTTTATCTCCATTTCTCTTATATTTCCACTTGTCAGCTCCTCTGTACTGTTCTGGGTGATTTCTCTAGAGTTATCTTCCAGTTAACTAATTCTCTCTATGTCTCATTTGTTATTTAATCCATTTTAAAACTGTTAAATGACATTTTTCATTTCCATTTTAGTTATGAAAATTTAGTATTTTTAGTGTCTTGTTTTTATCTTTCCTTAAAAGTTGCATTTTTTATTGTTTTTATCATGTTTATTCTACAAGTCTAAAGCCATGGCTCTTTTATCTATATTACTAGCTTATCTAATTCTACTGTTTTTTATTTATTTAAAGTTCTTGAGAGAGAGAGAGAGCGAGAATATGAGTGTGGTGGAGGAGCAGAGGTAGAGGGAGAGAGGGAGTGAAGGAGGGAGGGAGAGAGAGAGAGAGAGAGAGAGAGAGAGAGAATCCCAAGCAGGCACCACACCATCAGCATAGAACCTGATGTGGGACTTGAACCCATGAACCATGAGATCATGAGCTGAGATCAAGAGCTGATGCTTAACCAACTAAGCCATATGTAGGGCTCTAACATTGCTACCTGGGCTAATAGTGTGTTCTTTTCAGAGAGGTTTATACTTTGCTTCAGCAGTTTAGGGTCATTTTACCCCCTTTCTGACTTTTGTAGAAGAAGTCCCTTTACTATTTCTTTTAAGCCAGGCTTAATAGCTTTGATTCTACTCACTATTTCATATTAATTTTTCAAGGATATTTTCTTAGTGTTTAGAATTCTAGGTTGGCCATTGTTCATTTGCTTCACTTCTGGAGTAATTGAAAATCAGTCCATTGTTCTTCCAGCTTTTATCATTTTTGTTACAAAATCAGATGTCCATCTATTCATTTCTCCTTTGAAGGTAATGTTTCAGGCCATTCTTAAGATAATCTTTTGCTTTTTTTTCTGTTTTCAGCCATCTTGCTAAGAGGGGCCTTGCTGTATTTTTCTTTGGATTTTTTCCTTTTAAGGGTTAGTGGAGTATTTAGAATCTGTGTTGTTTTCTTTTCATTACTTTGGAAAAAGTTTGGTCATTATTTCTTCTCATATTGCTTTGTCCTATTTTCATCATTTTTCACATTTCTCTGATGGTCTTTTCTGTATCTTCCTATTTTTTCCCTTTATGTACTTATGGATTTTCTATTGACCTGTATTCCAGCTTCCGAAGCCTGTGTTTTCTTTATCTCATCAAGCTTTAGTTTAATTTCCTACCTCTTTATCTTTGAGTTCAGTAATACTTCTGCTGTGTTCAATCTCTGATAAAGTGATCTAATATGTTCTTTACCTTGATATATTCTATTTTCTGATTTTAGAATTCATTTATGTTTAATTATTTGTAATAGACTGCAGTGTCCTGATGAATGTCCTCTCTCTCTCCAGAGAGGACTTCCCTTCCCTTCTGAGAGGAAATAAGGCAGTGGCTGATCACATCAATAACATCAGGGGTTGTCCTTAGTTGCAGCTGAGTTGCATGTATTTTTTCAAAAGTAAACTTAAATGAATATATTAACCACAAATTTTTCACTTAAATTTTTATTACTAAAGAAAATACCATTGTAAGTGATATTAAAGAAATATACTAAATGTTTAGGTATATGTTAATGTCTTTTTATCTAACCCTAAACACATTCACTGTCTAGATAACTTGATTTTTTAATCATGCTAAATAGTAATTGGTTTATATTCACTCAGAATACTCATTTATTCATTAACTAGTCAAGTATATATTGAATTCTAATGCCATACGATCTCAAGACACTCAAGGTGTGAGAAGGAAATGACAGAGACACAATTACAATTCAGGGTGTAAAACTCAGTGCCAAAAAGGATTTAAACTTCTTTCCTTTTCTTTCTCTCAGCACTGGCATATTACCTGGACATGTATAAGGTGGACTATAGCATATGGGTAATTCCATAGTAGCTGGCTATCAGTCGACTATTGTTTTTGCACTTAGGAGAATATACTGGCCCACAAATGGTGCAGAGACCACTTGGGGATGCTGCTTCTCTTACAGTCATTATCTCCCTTCTGGGAATGGCCTGATAAAATAAAGAGCGGCCTTCAGGGGCCACATCTGTGCAATTTGATTCTAGGTATCACCCTCTCTGCTCTCTGGATGAAGCCAGTCTGCAGCAAGAGGAAAGAAAACCATGGAATTCAGCATACAAGAAGAAGCAGAGTCCTGGCAGTATTTACTCCCCATAGTTAAATAAAATAGCCCAGTGTGGTGGTGTAAAAACATGTCTGAAAATTATTCTGACACTCTTTCCACTGAGAGATAGGGTATATTTCTCCTCTCCTTGAATTTGAGTGGGCTTGTGACCTGCTTATAACCAAGAGGACAGTAGATGAGGCATTGTGTCTTCCAGGGGTAGGTCATGAACGGTGATACAACTTCAACCTTGTTGGCTGGAACAATTGCACTGGGGCCTTTAGCCACCATGTGAGAAGTTCCATTACCATGAGACTGCTATTTTGTGAGGAAGCTTAGGCTACATGGAAAGACCACGTGTAGATGCTCTGGTGGACAGGCTCAGCCTAGGTCCTAGAAGACAAGTAACCTCAGCCACCCAGGCATGTGAGTGAATAAATCTCTAGATAATTCTAGCCCCCCAACCATCTAGTCATTCCCAGCCATTGGGTCCTCCCAGCTGATGCCTCAGACATCATGGAACAGAGCCATTCCCCTATGCCCTGTCCAAATTCCTGACCCACCTAATTCATGAGTATGAAAAAATGGTTGTTTTAAGTGTTAAGTTTGGGGATAAGTTACATGATAATTGTATATTCAATAACTTTCCAATAAAATCCCCCTTTTAACCTAAGCTAGTTTGAGTTACATTTTTGTCTTTTCCAAAAACAAAAGCTGATTAATATAGCAAAGGAGTACAATGTTACTGTAGAAATAACCACAATATTTTAAGAAAACACATACAGTCTGTGTTTCACTATGAGTAGCAAAATACTTTCTACTCTCCTGATAATGGACAGTGCTTAATGATACATGATGACACAGGTTGGGAACCACTGCTTCAAAGAAGAGACAAAAAAAAAAAAAGTTTTGTGGGGTAGTGAAGTGTGAGGAGAGTGATTATCTCCTGTAGAACTGGTGAGGAAGGCTGTATATTCATTGTCCAGCTAGTTAGAGCACCAATGTCTCACCACATGCCAGCTTGGCTTTGTGTTCAGGCCCACGCTCTTGCCTGCCCTGCTGGTTACAGCTCCAAAAGTGGCCCAGTTTCCAGGAGGTGTAAGCGTTCTGCTTGTTTGCCCAGCACATACAACACCTTTCCCTCTGCATGTAGTTTCCATTCCTTAGATGGTTTCTAAATTGTTATTTCACCTCTGATCCTTCCTTTTGCAGAACAGAAGACACAACTGAGAGTAAGATTATGCTGTATCTTCCACACAGCACAAACTTGTCTCCGATCTGATGATGATCTCCTCTAATAAGGATAGTTTTCTTATAGGAACATGCCCATGGGAGCACGAGACACCTCTGAGTCCGCCAGTGACTAAGAATTGTTTGCATGAACCACTCGGGATGGTAATGAAGTTGGCCCTGGGACAGGTTGTAGGCTTCCTCAAAGCCAGCGTCATTTGCAGTGTTTTCGTTCTGATCTTGGTAAAAACATCTTCAGTCACCATAGTCAGCTTTTAAGCCTGATAGTATGGGAATTGGTGTCCAGCCTTCAGTGTGGCTCTGGGTTGCCTGGCTTGGCTTCCCTTGTTAAAATCCCCCACCCGCTGTGCTCTTCTGGTTGTGGTGTCTTTCTCTGTCTTTCTTTGTAGCATGTTTCCCCAGTTGTCATTTTCACTGTTGCTGTGATCCATGTTGTATCTACCTATTCTCCTCCATTTTGCCCATGTTACTTTTTATTTTTCATTTCTAAAACTTTTTCTGGGTCCCTGTGTCTTCAGTTTAGAAAATGACCTCAGTGGCCTTAGAAAGATTTCATTGGCCAAGGGGTAAAGGCCTATGGAAGAGGTGAGGAGAAGTGAATCTCCTCTTACCGGGAGGTTTCCCTGGGCTTGCAGACTCCTTCAGGCTCTGAACTATGAAAACAAATCACATCTTGGCACAGGCTCCCAGTTCCACACAGATGTGAGTGGTGAGGGTGGCATTGGGAACACACCAGCTTGCTGTGCCCCATATTCTAAGACTAAAGGCTCCAATATATGGGCACTGGGTAGAACTGTGCTCATACATCTGGGAACTCAAGGGATAGGACTGGGGATTTGGTTAGTTCTTTTTATTAAAAAAAATTTTTTTTTTAATTTGAGAGAGAGAGAGCGAGAGTGGGGGACAGCAGCAGAGGGAGAGAGAAAGAGAGAGGGAGAAAGAATCCCAAGCATGTTCCACACTAGTGTGGAGTCCGATGCAGGTCTTGGTCCCATGCTCCTGGGATCATGGCCCAAGTCAAAATCAAGCATCAGACACCCAACTGACTGAGTGACCCAGGCACCCTGGAATTAGTTCTCTTGGAAGACCTCTGAAAAGAGACCACAGGACAGGCAGAAACAGGCAGCAGGGCAGTGAAGAGCTCTCAGTAGGGAGGAGGCTTATTGGAGGCTGTCAGCCACAGGAGTGGGCCAAGGATGAGGAGGTAGAAGGAAGGGATAAGTCCATGGTGGGGAGAGAGGAGTCTGGGTCTAGAGCAGGAATTTGCTGAGGGCTGCTTAGTGGCTTTTCACTGGGAGTCAAGAGGATAGCTCTCTGGAATTCCTCCTGCTCATAGAATTGTCCCCTGTTTCTCTGTGAGGGCCTGCATTGATACAGGACATTCTCCCCACTCCTAGCATAAGGCAAGGAGATAACCAGGGTTAAGGAGATAGCCACGGCTCAAGTTCATATGCCAAGGCATCTTGGATCATCACAAGCCTCTAGAAAGGAGGGAGGGGGCAGGCAATTATCTAGCCTATCTCCCTCACAGAAGAGGAAGAAGAGGGCCACGTAAGTGAACAGGTGTGCCCTGTTTAAATTATTGTGGAAATAAGTTAGTGTATGTCCCCTAAATCTTTGATTCATCTTTGATTAAAATTGAGTTTCTGCCAGTGGACAGAATTTAATAGGAACTTTGAGAAGGTGAGACGCTCTTGATATAAGTGTTTTTAAAAATGCAAATCAATGGATAAACTACAGTTCTTCATTCAGAAAGATGGTTAGTGAATATATGCCAGTTACCAAAAAATTTAAGCTAATCTGTACTTACTTTGAATCTTGTCATGAAGTTGAGTTTCTAATAAGTATTTACTGAAAGAGGCAAAGACTAGCTTTCCTATTGTATTAAAAGTTTTGTTCAATACTCTTAAGGCCTGCTGACTTGTAACTGGTAACCTTGGAAAAAAATATTCATTTAGAATGTCAGAGCATTTACTGTAAAACACTGAATTTATTTCTTTAGAGTTGTAATTTATGATTGCTATAGGAAGTGGATTTTATTCACTACCCTTGTGATAATTAACTTGTGACCATGACCTTATTGATTGAATTATAATTAACTCAACCAGTATAAAAGGTTTTCTTAGAATCAGGAATGCGCCTCAGGGCTTTTCTCTTTGGAAACATCTTACAAGTTAAAAAATAAGAATGTCTGTTAGGTTAATTTTCAAACATATGCAGAATGTTGATTTTCCATAAGGCCTTAATAGTCCCCACCTCTGGGCCTTGGTATTTGGTTTGCTACCCTTCCTGTGGTTCATTGCTACAGGCTTTTAGCCTCATCCAGGGTTCTATTCCTACAGGAGGTCATCCCTGACCTCCACTCAGTAGGCCTACTACCCAGCCTCTTGCATTCCCACAGCACTCTGAGCTCACTTTTATCATTTAGTTTTTGAGAGCAGATGGAGATGGGTGATTTACTTGAATATGTTTCCCATCTCACCGTGAGACACAGCAGACTGTGACAGGGTCCTGATCTGTCATCTTTGTATCCTGTGCACGGTATCCTATGGCCAAAATATTTATTGAACTGCAGTGAGTGCAACATTGGGACTCCCTGGGACAGCTCTTTCCTATCCCTGCCTCAGGCTATCTGTTGAGTTTATAGTTCCTAGGGCAGAAGTGTGTGTGGCAGGGAAGCATGTAGGGAAAACCAAGATGTGTGTGTGACACAGCTCTGAATACTCAGATAAGGCAGCTGAGCTGAACTGGGCCTCAGGTGACCCTCAGTACTGGGGACAATGGACTTTTCCAATATTGCTTCTCCCTTAACCTCAGACAGGTTTTAACACCACTGCTGCTCACCATTTATTGAGTACCCACTGTGTTCTGGGCCACACACTAGGCATTTTACACATAGGTATTGTACCTCCAAAGCTCTGGTCCCTGCTCATTCGAGGACTTGGGATAACAGGTGGAGTCGTAATAAATGAAATCTACCAGCTGACTCAAACTTCATTCAAGTCATTCATTTCCACCGCCTCTCCAATCCAGCCTCCTCCTAGTGTCTAATATGCCCTTCTTCTCCCTGCCATAATTTGTCTCTTTGTGGAGCTACTAATGAGCGAGGAGAGGCCATATGAGGCTCTTAAGGAGGTCTGGAAGAGGAAGAGGAGGAAATGGAGGAGGGAGAGGGGTGGGCAGCCAGGGACATGGGTACTCTACAAACTAGGTCATTTATCTTGCATGTCCCTGAGTGGGTGTCCCAATTACTTAAGGTATTTTAGGTTCAAAGATCTGTCAAGACACCTTTTTCTAAAGGACCCGCCATATGCCCTATATCTGTCTTGTTTCTCAGCAGGAGATAATGATATATGGTGCATAAATCTTTGCAGAGTGCCAATTAATGCCTGGTCTGCTTCTTTGAAGTGGTTTGAGGACTGATTCCTCAGGCTTGGCTCTCCTTGGAAGCTGGGGAGGGCCAGCTCCTCTGGCTACACAAGCTCTAGTCAGCTGAGAGAGATGGAGCTGGAAAAATGCTGCTTTTTCAGGGTGACTGGTCTGCAAAGTGAACATACACTGTCAATGGCAGGGGAAGCCAGGCTGGGTTTTAGTTATAGTCCTGGGAAGGACCCTATTAATCAAGAACCTAATCAGCTGGTTCTGTGATATGATGGTGAGGATGACCATATAATTTATTGTCCAACCTAGGACACTTTTGAGACCAAAAAGAGAGTGCTATTAATAATTATGTTGAGAGAACAGGTGTAAATCGAGTCTGTTCCAGGCAAACCAGGACATCTGGTTGCCCTAAGGTAATATATTAACTTTATCAATTAATTCTTACAAGCCTATAGAAGAGGCTTACTCCTCATATCATGGTCTTCAGAGGAAAGCAGGTCTCCTGTTAGTGTCTCTCTTATGTGTTTCTATTCTGTGTGTTGAACACATATACAGTGTTTTGCAGGCTGCTGCTTTGAAAGAACAGAGGTTTGGCAGCTGGATGGGCCTGTGTTTACATGCCAGCTGTGCCACTTGCTGTCTGACCTCACAGGGTAAACAACCATCCCGATTTGCCTAGGACTGTCCCAGTGTGAGCCCTGGAAATCTCATGATCCAGGAAGATGTTTAGGCTTAGGCAAACCAAGGCAGTTGGTCACCCTACTTGACAACCTCACTGAACATAGAATGTGGGCATGGAGAGCTCGAAACCGTCAGAGCTGAGTTCCAGTAATTATGGACCACCTGAATAGAAGAGTGATGTTAGACTGGTACTGGAGTTGTTAGGTGGTGGAGATTGAGGGGTGGATGGAGAGGACCTCTGAGAGGCTGCAGTGAAAAGGAGAGATGGCCTGGGGCTTTTTTGGTCAAATGGAGCATTGACAGTGCAGTGGGCAAATATAGGCAGAATTCAAACAAAGAGGAGAGTTACTCCAACAATAGCCAAGAAGGAGTAATAGATGGAGCAGAAGGCAGGGGCGATGCATAGACAGCAGTATAAATAATATATGAGAATTCTCCATCCCCACTTTGAGGTCACCCATGAGACACAAGAGAGGAGAACTTAGTTTCTTTCATTTGGCAGGGGGTCCAATAAGCAAGTGGATCAGGGATCAACTACTATAATGACCACAAAGCAGTGAGATTTGGGACATATTTCAGGATTCAGGAGCTTCCTTACAGAAAGGTACAGCTTCTGCTCAGACCCTGATTTGGATACACCCTCTTGTTGCATCCCTTTTTGACCTCAAAGATAAGAATAAAAAGAGAAGGGAAAGATAGCTGGAGAAGTTTGGTGAGTCACAAGTTTTGCAACTTGTTTTGGGGTCATAGTTTTTGTATCTGCAAAATGAGGAGGCCTTATTAAATGGCTAATTCTTAGATCTTTTATTTTCTTTTTTGCTATTCTCTGAAAATCCATTGAAAACTGTGGACCATTGCTCCAAAAACAGTACACAACTGTGTGTGTGTGTGTGTGTGTGTGTGTGTGTGTGTGTTTAGGTAGTTTTTTCACTATGATTTTAGGAGACTCACGAACTCTTGGAAATCCACCCATGGATTTTATGTTTAAAACCTCAGCATTAGGTGATTTGGAAATTCCTTCCAAATTTCAGTTTCTCTGCCTCTTTAGAGAAGGGGTGGGAAAGGTGGAGGAAGGGAGGGCTGGTAGCTGGTATCTGGTTGTGGTAGATCCACTTGATGATGGAAGCCAGGGTCTGCAGCCAGAACCCCAAGTGCTTGGCCCTGGCAGCAACATCACCTTGAAACGAGCTACTGGAATGTAAGAATGCAGATTGATGAGAGCAGTAAACCATTTTCAGATTCTCTGGGCATGGGGATGGCAGGTGTGAGAGCAGGCAGTGTTCTCTGCCAGTTTTGAAGGAAGAACACCTTGGAGACTGGGCATGCACCAGTGTTGGCTACAGCTAAGCCAGCGGTGGGTGGGAGATAGCAAAAATATCTGCTGCCAGCATCTGGGGGCCCATAAGTCTCCTGCATGGTGTGATCCTAGCGACACCCTTGGACTCCATGTGACCTTGCTTGGGCAGAACTTCAGGGATGGGAGTAGGGAAGATACCAAGGACACATACAGGGCCATCATTATCAGGGTCATGTTCATATAGGGCACAGAGGGCTTGGTGGCTGAGCATGGGGGGGCAGTAGTGAGATTAACCCCTGGGAAGCAGAATATTTCTCAGAGGTGCTTTCTCAGTGGTGGAATTTGTCATGTCCCTGGGATGTCCATCTTGTCCAAAAAAATCAAAGAAGAATGGGTCAAGTTATAATGGAGCATATCGTTGTCAGCTGGGCTGGGAAAACCTAATAAGGCTGTGCTCACAGAATGCTTATCCAGGAGGATACTCCAGCTACTCCTTTTCCTTCTCCCTGAAATGTAGACAAAGGGCATGTTCCTGTACCTCCCCATGCAATGACAGCCTCTGCCAGGGCAGCGGTGTGGTGCTATGCTGAGCAGCTCTGTTTGAATGACCCAGAGGTACCTATGTCTCTGAGGATTCAGACCAGGAGTGACAAGATTGTGGGGTAGGAGATAAGTGCAGGCTAAAGCTGATGCTGGGCCACAGATAGGGGTGTGTATGAGGGGGGAAGCAGGGTCAGTGTCAGGCCATCAAAGGCAGACTTGACATGGTGACCCAAAGACAGAGACTTGAGCCAGACTCCCATCAGAAAGCACTGACATGGTTGCCATGGCAGGATAAGGCCTGGGGCAAGCTACTTAACTTTTCTAAACTTCAGTTTCCTCATATGCAAATGGGACTAATGACTTCTACCTGGCCAAAGTAGTTGTCAGGATGGAAAGTGAATATAAATCACTGAACACATCCCTGGCACAGAGAAGCAGCTCTAATTGACGGTAGCTCATTATCGCCACGTGCTGGCTGCCAGGCAAGGTCCTTGGATATGTTGGGAGAGTGCGGCTCTGCAAATAAGTAAGATATACTCTCAGTTCTCAATTTGCTCGCAACATCATGATTATCATACAAGTCAGACTGTGATGAGTGCTATAATAAATGAAACTACTGTTGCTAAATTTCTCCTGTGACCCTATAATTGCTCACTTGTGAAAAACCTCTCAAGTGACTGAAACCCTCCCAGACAAAGATATTACAGAATCATGCTTCCAATTAATGTCTCCTAACTTGGATTACAAATGTGGGCTAGAATATCTCAGGGTCACTGCTGACTGTTTCTCAGGTGACTGGGACTAGGGACTGTGTACAATGACATTCTTTGAGGATGGTTTTAAAGCTATTGGGGATATGTGTGTAGGAGGAACCTTTCTACCGTGGGATGATAAACCACAAAGGGAAAACACTGAGGACCACAGAGCTAAGGAGCAATTAGATTTTCTTTCTTTTTTTTTTCCCCCCTAGAGAAACACAAAGCTCCTACTCATTCACTTTCATAATTAGAGCAGGTCCCTCAGTAAGTTCAACAAATGAGAAAACAACACCTCTTTGTTTATACATAATCAGTTATTAATGGAAACAGCTAAGGCAGGGAGGGGTCGAGAAAAGCCAACCCAGGGAGGGACAGAGTTAGAAAAGTAAGGACTGATAGGGACACACAGGCATTAGGAGATACACAGAGAGACCCAGACTAAAAGCAAAGTTAAGTCATGGTACAAAGATGGGAGGACAGGAAAAGTGTGTGTGTGTGTGTGTGTGTGTGTGTGTGTGTGTCTGTGAGTGTGTGTATGTGTGGTGGGGGACAAGGGCAAGGGAAATATTCTAAGCCATATCCCTTAAGCCCAAGGTCAATACACATTTTCCTTAAGGGGCCAAATGGTAAATATTTTAGGCTTTGTGGACCACATGTTTCCTGCAGCAACTATTCAACATTGCTATTTTAGGGCAAAAGCAGCCATAGACAATATGTAAAAGCAGGGGTATACTGTGTTCCAATAAAACTTTATTTACAAAAACAAATGGCAGGCCAGATTTGGCCCGGTGGCCATATTTTGTGACCCCTGCTCTAAGTAGTCAATAAACAGCGATGTCTCTTCTGAGTCTTCACTGTGTGTTTCTCTTAGGTACCTCTAAATAGCTCTGTAAGTCCCACAAGGATTGGGGTAGATCCTCATGGGTAGATGGCTGCTGGGAAGTCTCTACCCTTAGGTCCTTTCCTCCAGACAACAAAAGCTGGTGCCACTTCTGCCAGAAAGAGGAGACAGGAAGGACTGTTTTATCTTGGGTAGGTGGTAGGGTAAGGTGAGTGGTGAATGCACACAGGCCACCCAGACCCAGGCAGCCAGCAAAGTGCAGGGCTGAAGCCCATGTCCAGAGCTCACCTGGACTTCTAGTGCAAGTCTTCTCTAGCTCTTGGCTCTGTCTTTTGTCGCAGCACATAACGATTCCGACCTCTGGCATTTCAAGAGTCTGCTGTTTAAAAATGTAGTACTCTAATCCATCCATTGTTGAAATGCAAGAAAGAGAAATAAATAATTTGAGGCACATGGTGTAATCATCAAGTAAAGCCCTGAGAGAGAAGAGGCAGAAAGACAACAGAAGTGGAGAAGGGAAGAATGCTCTCAAGGAGTTATTTATCTCTTTGCTCCTCTTCCTGAGAGAGTTGGGGTGGGGGTGGGAGCCGTGGGTAGCCTGTTCCTGGAGACTCTGAGACAGACCAGATGTGGGCTGACCTCATGGTTGTTTCTACCTCCAGCTGTCTAGGATGTTTAACATTCCCGACATTTAGATTTATATGATGCTGTTCTCCGGCTGAGTTCAAGGCATTCAGTGTGATACACTGGAAAACACTGTGTTAATTGTTGGGGGATCTGGTAAGTTATTGTGGTTCTGCTGGGCATTAGAGGCTAGGCTAGACCAGTGTTCCTGAATGTACTCTGAGAATCTTGTAAGGAGAGTACTGTGTCCAGTGAGCTTGGATAAAGGGGTGCTAAATCAAATCAAGTAAGTTTCTTTACTGCAGAACTTTCAACAGTCCTTAAGATGCCAATGTACTTGTGAATGACCAGTCATAACTACAGCAGTCTGCCTGTGACATTGTCTCCCATCTCATCTTTTCCTGTACCTGTCATCTTCCCAGTGCCAGCGACATCACAGGGTCGTCCCATTTCCTCTCCTCTTAGGCCATGTTTTGCATCTTCTTTTTCTCCACTCACCCTCTATTTACAGGCGTGACTAAGGTCCTGTGCTCTTTTCTGTATGCACTCTGTGCATTCATCATTCCTGAGGCTTAAACCATGACTTTCACACAGTTTAGTTTACACCGCTAGCCTTGACTCCTTCCTGGGTCCTAGAATTCCAGGAAATGTGTCACCATGTATATCTATTTATCCTTTGTATGATAAAATACCCAAACCCATCAACAATGAGATGCCTAAACCCAACTCCGCCTCTGCTCCTCTTCCTCTCCATCCTCTCTTAGGACTCAGCCCCAGGCTCTGACTGCTTTATACCACACACCTGCCTTTCCCCAAATGAGCTCCTTATTTAAGGCTTCCTAGTACATGGCAGCTACACCTATCCTTACTGAAATTTCCTTTCTAACATTTCTTTAAAATCTGCCATGTCTTCCTTTTGCCTGTGGAACCAAGGGTAAATTTCATGCTTGGCTTCTCTTAGTCTAGGACTCCCATCATTTGAATCCCCACGTGGCCTCCAGACTGAGATAAGACCCCTTATTTTAGGACTTCAAAGCCCATTGTAAATCCTTCTTCCTTGAGGGGTTTATGTAGGGGTGTTGCCCCTTCCCTGACCTTCCCGAGCAAGTTAGCACCGCTGCGTGGTTGGACATGTCCATTGTCATCCATGGTGCTCCCAGCCACTAAGTACCTAATTGGTGTATAAGCATTTCGGTTGGGGAGAAGGGCATCATAGACTCCATAGATCTTTCTTGTACCCCGTGGGGTCTAGCAAAGAGAGAGACATCTTGGGCATCCAGTACATATTTTGAGGTTGACTGATATGTTGTTCTGTCTAAGCAGCAGCAAGTGCTACAGAATTAACAGACATCACCAAAAGCATTCTGAGCACAAGAAATAGCTGGGCAGTTACTGCCCTGTCCCCTTAGGAAGGGGATTGTATTAGGCACTGTATTATATATATTATACATAATAATATATATAATACAATATATATTATTATATATAATATATAATATATTATATATAATACAATATATAAATATATTTATATATAAATATATATAATATATATAAATATATATAAAAATATATATATTATATATATAAATATATATAATATATATTTTAATATATTATATATAATACAATATATAAAAATATATTTATATATAAATATATAATATATATAAATATATATAAAAATATATAAATATATATAATATATATTTTACACATATATATATTATATATGTAAAAATATATGTATTATATATGTAAAAAATATATATTATATTATATATATAAATGATTTATTTTAAGGAATTGGCTTATGTGATTGTGGAGGCTGGCAAGTCTGAAATCCATCGGATAGGCCTAAAGGCTAGAAATTCAGGGAAGAGCTGATGTTGTACACTTGAGTTCAAGTTCTATAGGGTACCAGGCTGGAAATTCAAGTAAAGTTCCTATGTTGCAGGGTTTTTTTGTTTTTGTTTTTTTTTAAACAAGGGGAGGGAGTTTCTTTTCCAGGAAACCTCAATCTTTGCTCTTAAGGCCTTCTACTGATTATATGAGACCCACTCACATTATGGAGGGTAATCTGCATTATTCATAGTCTACTGATTTAAATGTTAATAACATTTTAAAAATACCTTCACAACAACACTTTAGGCTGGTATTTGACCAAATAACTAGAACAATAGCCTAGCCAAGATGAGGCATATGATTAACCATTAACTTTGGGAAGTCCATTACTGCTTCCTTTTGGCTCAGACAGAACTTTCGAACACTTAATCAGAAGGAGCAGACTGGAAATCTAGGCCTGCTGCTTGCCTGCTGCTTGTCTCCCTGAGGAGTAGAGCACTGGCCTGGACTGTACCCCGATGAATGGTGTGTCCCAATTTCTTTGTCCATAAAGGATGATAACTAAGATTCCTTCAGCTCTAACATTCTACACTGAGCATCAAGTAGTCCCTATGTCTGTAGAATGGGAGTCATAATACTAAAACAGCAAAATTTGACTGTGTACTACTGTTGAACATGCATTTTTTTTTTTTAGAGAGTGAGCGAGAATGAGAGACGTGTGAGTGGGTGGGGGAGGGGCAGAGGGAGAGGGAGAGAGAATCTCAAGCAGACTTCATGACCAGCATGGAGCCCAATGCAGGGCTTGAAACCATGACCATGAGATCGTGACCTGAGCCTAAAGTGAGTTGGACACTTAACCTACTGAGCCACCCAGATACCCTGAACATGCTGCTTTATTATCCCAATAATCCTATTAGATAGTGTTTCTCTTCCCATTTTACAGATGAGAAAACAGAGGCATAGAGAGATTAACTTTGTCCAATGTCACACCGCTAGTCAGTGGCACTGCCAGGCTTTGACTCTGTGCAGTGTGGATCCCCTGCATGATGCTATCTCTTCAGACTGAAGAGCCAAAAATTAAGTCCTCCATTAAGAGAAACCTCGGGCTGCACGTAGCCCCAGTCCCAGTCCTAGGAAAAGCCTAAAAGGCTAAAGCCATCCTCGGACCACCCTCAGTTCAGCTAATCAAAAAGTAAAAAGAAACATTCCTATGGTCTGAGTCAAGGCTGGGGACTGCAGATACAAACTAGCCAATTTCTCACCACTTGTCTGAACCCCACGTGGCCCCTTTGAACTCACTTCACAATTGGTCATTTTCAAAGGATTCTCAAAAGTCATGATTGGGTCCCACCAAAAGGAATGAACACCTCACAGATACTGAACGGTCAAAGCTGTAATTGTAATTGGTGCTTATGTGATGATGCTACATGTACTGTAACACCCCCATCCCTTACTCCTTAAAAACCCTGCTCGCTATTGTTCTCCACTTCACCTTGCTGCCATGACACCGGTAGGCTGGTGAGCCCCTGCTCGAGCTTGTAATAAAGACCCTTTTGTACTTGCATCGGTGCCGGTTCCTTGGAGGTCTCTGGGACTCGCGATTCGGGCACAACAAGACCACTCCACCGGGCTTTGGTGCAGAATGAATGAGGCAGTGGATTTGCAAACACTCTGTGTACACTGAGGACCTAAGGGATCAATACTATTAATGGTTTGTCCCTTGGGTACTACCGTGAACAACCCCTTTAGGATGGAGTCTCATAACTGAATTCTATCTGGCAGCCCTTAGCATATTATCAAGTACACAGCAAATCAGATGATGTGCAATGAAGATTGGGATAGTAGAATGAATCAAGGATGTGCAAACAAACCACTCTTGATGAGATCTTGGTTTTGAGTCCATTTCCTGGTGAGTGTTGATGGAGGAAGTCAACCTTATGCCCCTCTTACCTCTGTAAAAAGAATCAGAAGAACATCTCCCAGCATTCATATTTACCTGTTAAGCTCCTTTGTGAATTTCTTGAAAAATAAAGCACTATTCATGTTTTCTTTTCCCAGCACACAAATATTTAAGGAGGTTCAGGAGGCAAATCTCCCTAGTGACAGGAGGCCCAAATGCTGCTTGAGCCATGGGAATGAGAATATGAGGCTGTATAGTTGCTCCCACAAGAAGAGAGGATGAAAGATCTAGGCTCCTTCAGAAGACCTCCCATAGTGGCCCTTCCAACCTCAAGACTGCCATGAGGAGCTCATTCCTGGACGTGCAGACCTTTGCTTCACACCTTACTCTGGCCACAAAAGTGCTTTTGGTGCAAAGGTCTGAGGAGGCTAAGGGGATGTCGAGGGGAATTTGAAGGTCTCTGTTTACTGATTCTTTCTGCTTTGGTTTCTTTTTACTGTCCTTCATCTCTTCCAAGGTGATGCCCTTCCAGACGTGAAGCCCAACCCCAAGGTACTCTCTAGGGAGAGAGAAAGTCTTATTGCCATGATATGCCAGCTCAGTCAGAATCTTCACCAGCTCTGCTTTCTTTCTTTCATGGGGATGAGAAATGCTTCTATATGCTGATATAGCTGGGTGGGGGACACAACGTCCAGGATACAGTCTATGTTGCTTGTAGCCAGGCCAGATCTATATGCTAAGATGTATAGGTCTAGGTTCCAGAATGCAGAGTTTATATCACAGCCTTGGTTGCATCATTGCTCATTCCTTGCTGCTCCTAGGCAATTGCACTAGAAGCCTACCTGTGCCTTGGCTGACATATTCTATTGTTTTTCTTATTTCGCATTTCTCTTGGCACTGTTGAGTATCCACTCAGTGGCAGACACTGCTAGTCATCTGCTCAGCATCCATCCTCTTCTTTTTCCTTACTGACAGGACCACATTTAGTGCAAGGCAGCAATGTGTGTAATTAGATATATCCCTTGTAGTGAGAGGTGGCCATGGAACCCAGTTCTAGTAAATGGAATGTAAGCAGAGTCTACTGGTTGGGACTTTCAGGAAAGCTATTTTATTCTCAATCAATGGGGAAAACAATTTACCTTTCTCCTTTGCACTTCCCTTTCTTTCTGCCTGGAACACAGAGGCGGAGCTATTTCTTGTGACTATGGGGATGAAAATCACCAGCTGAAAGTAGAGGAGTAGAGAGCTGGAAGGAGCCCGAGTCCTTGAAAGCATCCTCAAGCTGTCACAGTAGCATTGGATTGCCTGCTTTTGGACTCCTTGTTGCGTGAGAGGAGGGTTTCCATTGCATGCAGCCAAATGTAATCCAGACTGATACAATTTCTTAAGAAAGAGAGTTTAAGAAAATCTCCCATCTTTCTTGTTCATAATGATGAATTCCTGCCTGTCTGTCCTTGGCTAGCTCCTTTTCCTCCCGCTGCACTGTCTTCCCACTAGCACTGAGTGGGCCAAGTTAAGGCATCCCTGATGCCCCAGCAGGCAGGCTGTCCCTCATTACTACAGTCACTTTTCCAGACTTGTATGTCTTGCCCTAATTTGGGAGTGATTTGTGGTGGCTCAAATATGCAGGAGATGACTGCATTCTATGAAGAGAAATAGCATCTCAGTCACATGGATACCAGGAGCCTCTGCACAGATTGGCTACCTTGCTTTACCCAGTAATGGAAAAGCAATCTTTTTTTGAATTAACTCAACTTTGAATTTTGAAGACACCTGTTCCATGTCACTCTCCAGTGGTTTGTGTACTAGATTTGGTCCTAATCTCTGGCTGTCCTGGGGAAAACATGGCCAATACATGATGCTTTTGATGCCATTCTTCCTTCAACCCCCTTGGTTGAAATTGTGACTTGATCACATTATTCTTTTATTTGTTCATTTGTTTGGAGCCAAAGCCTTTCAGAATCGTGCTAGAAACCTTGCTTAAGAAAGCCGTTCCTTTATCTCTGAGTCAGCATTGAAAAAAGGCACTTGAATGCAGATTTCTGTTTCTCTTCGAAAGGGTCTTAGGGTTTCCTTAGGTCTGGAATGCAAGGATGCTAAGCCTTTGGGATGCTTCTTTTGGGATAAGACCCAAAAGTTGCTCAGCAGACCAAAGGAAATGAAGGGATAATGATATTCTCTTTTCCACTGTCCCTTTTAATCTTTATATCCAATCCTCCTAACCCCACAAATGAAAGCATCTGAGTCCACTGTCCTGAGTGGAGGTAGGGAGATGAGTAGGACTGGAGCAGAGCGGGAGGGGGAGCTCATCAGAGACAGCACATTCTGAAGACTGGCAAAAAAGAAGTGTGACAGCCAACTTCTTGGAAAGGGACCGCAGAACTGTAATTAAATTTTCTGATCTTGTTAGCCAATTTCTTCACTCACTGCCCCTGAACCAGAGAACGGGGAGGGAGGAAGGACACTGTTGCATCAGTGGCGGCAGGGAGGGAAATGAGCTTTTCACGGATTATTGGGTTAGTTCCACTTCTCCCACTTTTTAATTTATTTGTCTGCATGTTCTCTAGAGCTGAAAAGGCTCCAAGTCCTTTTCCATTTTCTTTTAATTAGATCTGATTTTAGAGTCTGAAAACTTGGGAGGGGCTCAGGTCACAATAGCAGGATGACAACAGTTGGAAGGCCCTCTTCTTCCCATTAGATCTTTCTGAACTCTTTCTTCAGGATTTATGATTCCTAGTGATGAGTTCCTTTTTTCTATGCATTTCATTCTTTCTTTTCTTCTTTAACAGGTATGGTACTGTTTGCTTTGTTTATTGCCTTATCTCATTTTGCACAATCTTAACCTTATGGTTTAAAATCATGAATATTTCTTACAAATTTGAAAAAAAGAATATGCATGTATTTTTACAGGCCATTCCTTCACACCCCTTTTTTGTGCAATGGAACATAGGCAAGAGAAGTTGGTTGTGGTCCCTCTGGGTTTCCAAGAAGAGTCATACCAGCTCTACATTCTCTCTTTGAAACACGGAGAAAGAAAGGAAGGAAAAAACCTGCCCAGAAAAAAGAGCCAAATGAGCCATGGTAGATAACTTGGTTTATCACTTAAAATCATGAGTGACCACATCCCGGGATTATGAGCATCTCCGGCCTCAGTAGGGACACTGAATGTGGAATGCTTGGGGGCCTGTAAAGTAACAAGAACCCATTTCTTTGGCTGTAGCCTGAATATGATGTATGGCAGCAGGTTTTCTTTCAGGTGGATTGATGCCAAGGTAGTACGTATGCTTGTGATCATGGAGGCCTTTGCAGGCCCTCTGCACTGGTGAGCACTCATTCACAATTCACCCAGGGCAAGAGGCATACTCTCAAGTTCTGCATGGTGGCTTGGAATTTATGATGCTCCGGGGCATGTTTGGGATGGTTTGACATAACGTGTAGGCTACAGAATATATGCAGAGAGCACTTTGTGATGCCAGATGTGGGCTCTTCAAATCGATAGGTAGCTGTCCTCCAGAGAAGCCGAAATTGAGGTTACAAATAGGCCCCCACCACTGCCAACTGTGAGAGACAAGACCCATGTATTCAGCAATTGTGGACCAAGGGAAAGCATCCAAATATGGAGCCAAATTGAAAGCCACAAAGGCCGAAACTGAATTGTAGGTTTTATTTTGAAGTCAAGCTACTTTGTACATGGACAACACAAAGGGCCCCGTTCTAAGACTAGCGAAGCAGGGATTTAAAATTTTTTTATTTTACAGATATTACCTAGCTGGTATTCTTTGTAGCCTGTCACGCAAATGCCTACATGTCACAGGTGAGGATAGCATGCAATTTAGCTCTGAGACCACCAACCCAGCATCAGGCCTGACATATATTGAAGGAAGAACTTTCCGCAGGGAGTCTGGCAGAATCACAGGTGGTCTCTGGAAGACAAAGCATTGACTTGGACCTTGGGAGATGAACAAAGTTGGAACTTGAGGATGTGGGGCAGGAGGCAGGGCATTTTCAGCAGAAAGCACTCTGTGAGTAACAGCATGGAAGAACAGAAGTATGGCAGGTACTTAAAGAGTAGGGAGAAAGAAAGTTGGCTGGAGAGGGTTGTCTGGGTGGCTCAGTCAGTTAAGCATCCACCTTCGGCTCAGGTCATGATCTCACGGTTTGTGGGTTCAAGCCCCATGTCAGGCTCTGTGCTGACAGCCAGCTCAGAGCCTGGAGCCTGTTTTGGATTCTGTGTCTCCCTCTCTCTCTGACCCTCCCCTGCGCATACAGCCTCTCTCTCTCTCAGAAATAAATAAAACATTAAAAAATTAAAAAAAAAAAAGCTAGAGAAACAAAAGGGTACATGATGGGATGTAGTCGTGGGGATGTAGTCAGGGGAGGGCCTGGAAAGGTAGCTCAGAACTGAATCACAGGGAACCCCAAATGTGTGACTTGCATTTGTACCTCATTGCCTTTGTCGGAAATGTGAATGCTAAAGGCTGGTGAGCAGGGAAGGATAGGAACAGTGCCTAAGGAAGAATAATCTCCCTGAACCTCCGTGTCTTTGTGAAGTGAGGGTGCTCCTCCTATTTTTTTCTTCAATTCTTTTCTCTAAGCTTTACCTCAGCTGCTACAGAGAGAACAAATTCTGGCTACCCCTGTTCTAGACAACTCTCTGTCTTTCTCACTTTCCTCAGAACGATGAGGTGTTGGGGAGAGGGGAGCCAGAGAGAGAGAGAGAGAACAAAACAAGAGTTCTGGAATTCATAGCTTCATAGGTAAAGGACAAAACCTTTAAAAATTCTGTGGAAAACAAATTCTTAAATATTGTTATTACTTTTGTTCATAAAACGGATGCTGCTTCAGTGCTCTTGCTGGAAGAGAGCAAAAGGAATTCTGGTATTTTGAAGGAAACTTTTGGAGAGCTGGATCTCCTGAAGGCCTGAACCAGAGCACCATCTGATGTGGTTGGGTTCAGACACACACAGAGTAACGCAGTAAAGAGCACGCCAATGTAGAGCTCCTCCCTGTTCTTCTCACTAGAGCTGCAGGCTCTCCAGCCTGGGCTGCCTCCGCCCCAGCCTGCCTTCTCTTCCCTGAGAGGGAGAAGTGACAGAGAAACCTCTTCATCTCCCCTTGAATCACCAAGGAGCAGCATTTTAAGGCTAAGAGAAAACTTTAGAGAAAGCTTCAGCTCTTTTACAGATAACAAAATATTCCCATGAATTCAAACTACACTAGGAAAACTGGGACAGTGAGACCCATATATGTGGGTTATGTAAGCAACGTGTGAGGTAGGAGTGATGCCTAGATGCTAATAAAAATGGATAAATCTTCCCCGAAGTGCTTTTCCATGGAATGCTGACCCTAAGCCCCCTATCCTCCCACCCCCCAACCTCATGGGTACAAATTGGCTTTGGGACTTGGAAACTGAGTGGATCTGAGACTCTGGCATGAAAATACTGAAGGGAGATGTCACACGGTCTCTCAAATCTGTCCAGTTCCTCCCTTAGACTTGGACTACTGTGAAGGCAGTGAATTTGAAGGAGGGCATCCCTGCTCCTTTCTCAGAGCCTTCTCTCAGAGTGCTGTGCTCCTCCAGGCAGGTGGCCTCATTGGCCTTGACCCACTTTGCTCTACCTGCCCTCAGACCTTGGCTGCCCCTAATGGACAAAAGATCAAGGAGGGAAGGCTAGAATCTCCTGCTGGATCAGACCTGGCAACGGAGAGATGGCTGAACAAAGACCTATGGCCTCCTGCCTGTGGCTACAAACCGTTCACAACACCAGCCAAAGAACAGTAGAGGAAAAACTCACTGAAACAAATGTGTGATATTGCCTATTGTGGGTATCAATCATTTATTATGCACAGTAAACTGAATGAAAGCACAAATGAAGGCAACAATGATTTTTTGAACAAATATTAAATATGTAGTTTCTGATTTCAGATATATATATTACAAAAACAGTACTCAGACCCTTCAGAGTTAATAAAGACATATCAGGCTTTCATTAGATCAGATATTAGAATAGAGGGAGAGCTTCGCCACATTTTTATACAGTGAAATATAGTATGAGCAGTTCTTTCATTAGGGATGGGGAAATCAAATTTTAAAACCAATGTCTACTTAGAAGTTTCTCTACTGATCATCAATTCAGCACTCATTTCCAATATTAATAACTCAGCTAAGCACCTGGCAGGAGGCTTTTCTCTGTGGAGTTAATAAATTTTTCTGTGAGTCTTCCTTTGATTGATTACATCATAGTAAGTGTGACCACATAAGAAATTGCCCTGGAAATATGATTCTCTGAAGCAACAGTTAAAGAACAAGGAATTACCGAGGATGAACAAATTTTATTTTAGAATTGTTTATGACAGTTCTAAGAAGAAATCAAAATAGATTCAGGAAAAATGGGGTTGTTGGTAATGTTTAACAAGAAATGGAATGTTTGAGGGTGCATATTACATATGTATTTTGGGGAAAATATTTTGACCTTAAAAATTCCAATAGGTTATTCTTATTTAGAAGGAAAAATAATTACAATAAATAAGTTTAAGCAGCAAAGTTGCAGGTTAGGTAGATTAGCTTCCTAGTTCTCATTCCAGACCTTTGGGCTTAGGGGGCAGATGCTGAGCATGACTGGGGTTGAAGCCAGAGGGAGGCAGGTGCCTAGCTGAGGAAGTCCCTTAGAAGATGCCTGCATTTGTTCTTCAGAAACCAGTGAGGGCAACAGAGTTTTAGAATGTCCTTGTTGGGAGGAACCTTAGCATTTATTACTCCTCATTCATCACTTCCCCATATTATAATATAAACAGACTCGCCATATGCTTTAGAAGAATCCCAGAATGAAAATGCAGGGCAGGACTCCATATTGAAAAATTACTGTGAATTCAAGAAGGCAACATAAAGCATGAAGCCAAGTGAGGGAGCCTTCTGACCATGGGGCCCTGCCAGCTGTACCGGTCACAAGCCCAAGAAACCAGCCCTGATCACAAATGGGGAAGCAGGGACCACAGTGGCTCAAAGCTTTCCTCTCATAGACTTCTTTACTCTTCTCACTGGTTATTATCAGCTCTGGGGACAGGGGAAAGGAGGAGGAAGTGCATACAGAAATCACACCATGCCCAGTGGTCAGTCATGTCCTTCTTCCCTCTGGTTATCCCTTAACTACTCATGCAGGAATCTCCTGTGACCCTAGGATCCTTTATTTATTCACATCATCTCAAACATCAAGTGTATACAGTGCCAGGTATTGTGCCAAGGACCAAAGACACAGAAATGAACAAGATGAGATATTCATCCTTGGGAAGCTCCGTTCACTGATGAGAGAGCTTGACTTTTCTCTGAGAAATGGCAGAGCTGCATCTCACGCAAGGAAGTTGGGGAATATGAGTTGTCATTTCCAGATCAAAGAAAATATCAGCTTGGTTGGCATCAGCTTATCAGCTTTGCAGGGAGCAAGATCACATGGAAAGGCAAAATTCTTTAACAAATGAGCTGTCTTTATTTGCCAGTGTTTTTGGATAGAAAGGAAAAAGTGAATCGATTTTAGCAGGTCAAGACTATAGGTGGAATCTGCTGAGGATTGGGCTCAATGACTTCCAGAAGTTTCTGGGGTCACTTTCTTGACTGATAGCATTTTTGCATGATGCTACTTGTGACATGATGCAAAGTGGACTCTTTAGTGTGGCCTCTCCTTCAGAACAGTTATCCTGGCAAGGTGGGATGGGATGTGAGGAAGGTGGTTTTATGTACACAGGTCTGCACAGAGAAATGGCCCAGTAAACTTGATCTTACCATCTACGTCTCATCAGACATGTCTTAGAAGAAAACATTAGTCCATTTAATGCCTTTAATCATGATGTGAGTGGGTGGTTCAGTTGGTTAAGTGTCCGACTTTGGTTCAGGTCATGATCTCACAGTTCATGAGATCAAGCCCCTCATCTGGCTGTCTGCTGTCAGCACAAAACCTGCTGCAGATCCTCTGCACCCCACCTCTCTGCCCCCTCTCCCTGCCCCTCCCCTGCTCTCTTTCAAAAGTAAACATGAAGAAAATACCTTTAATCATGCCCTCGCTTCCTTTAATGTCAGGAAAGCTTTCCTGAGGAGGGGATGTTTCCACAAGTCCATGAGGAATGAACTCATGCTTGCTGGCTTCGAAACAGTGTGTTTTTTGCTTTGTATTTAATTGTGACAGACTTTCTTTCCCCTTCTGTGAATCTTAACTAAAGCACAACAGATTTCTTTTGAGTACAGTTGAAAACATTCTGATTTTCATCTTTTCTGTAAATATTTTGAAGGTGGGTAAAGACAATCTTTAAATGCTTCTCTTAGAAATATTAGTTTTCAAACTTGTATTTACAACATATGAAGCAAAATAAACATTCTAAAGGCAAAAGTATTAGTTTTTCTATCTGAATAATGTCAAATAAATGGACAAGTTGTAGGTTGGCAAAAAGCATACAGAGTTGGCTTGCTGCATGACCTGGACTCTGAGGGTTCTAGAACTATACTCATCCTTCTACCTACAGGACATCCCAATGCAGCATGCAGATGTGTTCTTCCTGGTCTTAAATAGAATTTGGGGTAAATTCATCATCTTTTTAAAAAATTTATTTGGGGCACCTGGGTGGCTTAGTCGGTTAAGCATCCGACTTTCGCTTAGGTCATGATCTCGTGGTTCGTGGGTTCGAGCCCCGCGTCGGGCTCTGTGCTGACTGCCAGCTCAGAGAAAGCATGCGCAAGAGAGAGCATGTGCGCAAGAGAAAGCATGGGTTGGCGGAAGGGCAGAGAAGGAAAGAGAGAGAGCATCCCAAGCAGGGTCCACACCACCAACACAGAGCCCAATGCGGGGCTCAAACTCACAAACTGTGAGATTGTGACCTGAGCAGAAATCAAGAGTTGGAGACTTAACCAACTGAGCCACCCATGTGCCCCAATTCAAAACCTTTTTTAGGTCACTCTTAGGTAATAAAATGTCTCCTGACCAGTTCCAGTTTCAGGAAAGCTCTCCTTTTGATAAAATGTCTCATCCAGATACAAAAATTGTATCACTCCACACACCAAGTCTAAAGCATTTCCTCTCTGTGAGCACTCCCAGGCTGTTTTCGGCTGGGAAGCCTGGCATGGCAGAAGGGATATCAATTGCTTCTTCTCTCTTTGAATTATTGGATTGTTACTGTGATTATTTGGATTGGTTATGGATCATAATTCTTTACTCCCTCCCTGTGTCATGTGCTATTTCAATGCATTAGAATCAGTGAGTTGCACTTTGCTACCCCATTGATTTTGGACTTGGTTAATGGAAAGATAGTACTTATGAAACAGAGCTTGATGTGTGCCTGAGTGGTTTGGCTTGGTCTCTTGTACTCCCGGGATTGCAGGGAGAAGGTCATACCTCACGTAGCCACTATCCCTTTAGCCAGAATGCAGACAGACCCCACTTAATGATACTACATCTTATAAAAGCATTGGATGCCATCCTTTGGAGTGTGTGAATACTGGCATTAAATATTTTTATTTTTCATCTTTGGGAACTTATGAGGAATTAAGACAAAAATAGTTCCATTTTTATATCCTGATACATGATATATATTTTCTATTGTGAAATTGAAAAAAAAAAACCACAGAGCCACATTGCATTGCAATCTATGTGAACCACTTTCCATGGAAGCATTTTGGTTGGCATATGGTAAGCACTCAATAAATAGAAACTTATTGGTTATTAGTATTGTTATTCAACAATTTTTTTCTTCAGGAACTGAAGTACCCAAGGACTTCAAAATTACTGTTTGTGAGTAAGAGGATACCTAGGAGTTTCCTAGCTTTGGAAATTATTCTGGGCAACTAAAATGCTGCTGGTTGCATTTCTCACTGGATATTAATCCAAGGCTTAGGACTGGAGAAATGGGGATACAGCCTACCTGTGGTCAATGCTACTACTCTAAGGGCTTATGTGTTATATCTGTGAGGTCTTCATTTATTCCCAAAACATTCATTAGGTACCTGAGCTGGATATCTTTCATTTGCTTCTTTAAATTCACTCTCAAGCCTTTTCAGCCTTTTCCTGGGCCCAGGGAGGCTGACTGGCATGGGCTGCATCAACTAGGCCCCCTTGTTGTTTGGCTATCAGTTGCGTTCACCAATGTGGATCAGCAATGGAGGACAAAAGGCAGGAGAAGAGTGGCATCTGAATTTTATTTCCCTTGCCTTCTCCCTACTGAACTTCAGTTTACTTCATCCTTGTACAAGAGACCTCTGCCCTTGCCAGGCAGTTCTCTTTTCAGAGCTACTCTCACTGTATTCCTATAATCACTTGCTGTTGCTAATCACAGGCTACTGCATTATGTCTTATGATTTCTCTGAACTAGTGTTTCTCAATTTTGGTTGCACATTAGAACCATCTGGGGAGTTGTTAAAAAGATCCAATTTGATGCCAGGCGGTGCTCCGGACTAGTGCTGTCCATCAGAAATATTTTAGCCATATATGTAATCTTAACTTTTCTAGTAGCCACATTATATTAAAAGTAAAAAAAAAAAAAAGATGACATTAATTTCTATATTTTATCTACCCCAGTACTAAAATATTACCATTTCAATAAGAAATAATTCTGAAATATGATGAGTAAGCTATTTCATATTCTTGTTTTTGGTACGAAGCCTCCAAAATCTGCTGCATGTCTTACATTAAAAACATTCTCAATTTGGCCCATCCACATGGCAAATGCTCAGTGCCGCATGTGGTTACCTTACGGGTCAGTACAACTCTAGGCTGATTGTATCATATCTCTGGGGATGAGACCAAGGGAGCAGCAATTTCTAAGACTCTCCAGGACATTTAATGTGTAGAGAGGTAGAGAGCCGTCATCCTAAACCTTGCCCACATCTTTGTAAATAGCCCTTTGTTAGACACTCTTCAAATTGCCCACTGTGAGAATGCCATCACTTTGGTGCTTGTGCTCAGCCCCGGCTGGGAGTATGGAGATGCTTTAGGCAAAATGCCTGCCCTCTGGGAGCTTCCGAGTCAGCAGGGATGTGCAGTGCGAGGAGCTGGATGACCCCATAGGCAGATCAGGTGCACCGTTAGAATAGCAGCAGATGAGACCATCAACAACGTGAGAAAGGGAGATGCGAATTATATTGGAATTCCCTACGTCTTAATTTTGGAATCCTATACTGTGATTATATGTGCAGTGGGGAGCGGAGGGGTGGACATGTAATCATTTTAGTGCCTAAATCATCACACAGCTGTCAGAGCTCAGAAGCAGAGAAGCTTATGGGAACTTGAAAGAGGGTAGGAAGACCCTTTATCTCCATTTTGTCATTCACAGCAGTCATCAGCTAGTTTTGGTTATGGATTTCTTTCAGCCCCACTTGACCTCTGTGCCTCAATTGTATTCAACACAGAAATCCTCTGTCCCTCCCTGTAATCTTGCTCTGACTGTCTGGGCCTATCAGTTTCTTTTCTTATGTTTATTTATTTATTTTTGAGAGAAAGCACAAGCAGGGAAGGGGCAGAAAGAGAGAGAAGGAGACACAGAATCAGAAGCACGCTCCAGGTTCCCAGCTGTCAGCACAGAGCCTGATGCCAGGCTCAAATCCATGAACCGTGAGGTCATGACCTGAGCTGAAGTTGGATGCTCAACCAACTGAGCCACCCAGGAGCCCCCAGGCATATCAGTTTCTTAAAGATCAGTCTGAGTCTCCCAGTCTCCTAGGTCACTTATTTTCAACCTGGCTTTTTGGATCACTTCTGGGTATAGTTCTTGGTTATTGAGTACCAGGTATGTCTAAGCTACCGTGCCCTGTTACGATGGTCAAGTCATCCTGGTTTGTCTGGGTCTTTCCTGATTTTAGCTCTGAAAGTCCTGTGTCCAGGGTATCTCATCAGTCCCAGATGAGCTAGGACAGTTGGTCACTCTGTGTGACCAACCAGAACCCACCTTCTGGCTACACTCTTCTGCTTCATTTGCTGCAGCCAGAGGGCCCCGATTAAGGTATTGTGGGAAGTGAGCAGAGAACAGAGTTCCTCTTGTGCAGTAGGTCAGACTTGGATGAGGAAGCGTCCCACGCTAAGAGTCATGTGCTCTCTCACCTCATGTGTACTCACAGTGGGCAATGCTGCCATACCCAGTTTCCCTCTGAGGCCCACAGTGATCAGTGAGTCCTGCAGAGAGACTGTGCGGTGTCTCTTTCTCCTAGTTTAAAAGGACCCAGGATGAGGGAAGCTCCAGAGAATGTTCTCAGCCCTGGATGCACATCTAACTTAGCTGGAAATTGTTTAAAAAAAAGTCAAAACAAGGGGGTTGAAAGTTTGATAAACAGGATATTAACATAATCTTTAAGTATCTCTCCACAAGATACTTAGGATGATAAATGGAAAAATAGAAGCGTTACTGTGGAGATGACTGACAAACATTACCTTAATGAGGTGATCAAAGTTAACATCTTAGAATGGGACACATTGATGTCATGGGCCTTTTGGTATGACACATGGAGAAGGACACATCATCACTTCTGTGGTGTCTCTGCCCAAAATGTGTAACTTGGACTTAATATTGAGGAAAATCAGATCAGTCTTATTTTGGGGGATGTTCTGCAAAATAACTGGCCCATGAGTCTCAAAAATGTCAATGTCCTGACAGACAGAAACAAGAAAATTGAAGATTAAAGCTCTGGCTTCATCTATACTAGGAGGAAGTGAAACTGGATGATTGATCCATAGTCCCTGTGCAGAGCCAAGAGGGTGTTCCTGAATGTATGGGAGCAGAGAGCCTGTGAGATTGCCCTACTCCTGCCTCGGAGACTTGCGCTGGCTCCTCTATTTGAAATGCCCTCCTCTAGGCATCTGCACATCCCATGTTTGATCCATACTTCTCAGTGATGTCTTCTTTGGCCACCTCAGTGACATTTGAGCCCTTACTCTGACATTCCCTGTTCTGCTTCTCTGCTATATTTTTTCCCATGACACTAATCACCACCTGACCTATTTCAGTTCTTGTTTATCTTGTCAGTCCACCCTCATCAGGTTAGGAAATATCACATTCTCTGCCCACAGTGATTGGTTTAGAGATGGCCAATGACCCACTCAGTCAGTAAGAAGAAACAAGATTTTGCTGGAATCTTGGGGGAAATCCATGTTCTCTTTTTCTATTGGTCTTGAGCCTGTGAGGCTGTCAGCCTGGCTTTGCTGAGTGTTCTAATGCAGCTTGAGAGTGGAAGGTGTGCAGCAGTGAACAGAGCCAAAAGGCAGAGAAGACCAGTCTGAAGGTATTTTTTAAGCTCTTGGGTCAAGATGGGCCTAGAGTCACACTTACACAAATGTGTAAACTTGATGTCTTTGTTTCCCTCAGTTGAGCTGATTTTTCTATCGGTTGACAATTGAAAACATCCTACCTGATACGTAGAACAAACTTCTGGTTCTGATTTATCTTCCTATGTCTCTGCTTGTAGAAAAAGAATGCTGACCCAAATGTCTAGACAGCTGGTTCAATGCCAATGAATCTATTGGCTTTTGGTTAGTATGAACTGAGGCTTTTGTGAGTTGGGTGGGGTCAGCCAGGCCCAAGATTACCTTCGCAGTGCTGACAAGATTGAGGTTTTGGTCCCAATAACAAGGCACAGACTCTGGGATTTGAGAATTAATTAAGCCTCATGGAAGAATGTCATAATGGAAGGCCCTGAGTGGCCTTCTCTGTAGGCATCTTGAGAGGACACCAGTTATCCTGGGAATACACAGAATGGTCTGTAGATTGATGCCAGGCTGCCTGTATTAGGCTTACCAGGGGACATTTGTGGCAGATTGATTGCAAAAATGTTCTCAATTTTCATCTCTCCCAATACCCATGCTTCTTGCTGTGGGACTTTGCAGCTTCTTCCATGAAGAGGTAGAGTCTCCTCCCTTTCTTCCATGAGTTTGCACTGGCCTTATGACTTGCTTTGGTCAGTGGAATGAAATGGAAGTAACAGTGCACCTGGTCCAAGCTTAGGCTCAAGAAGTCTTGATTGCTTTAGCTCTTACTCAGAACTCCTGTGAGCAAGCCAGGCTAGCCTCCTGGAGGAAGAGAGACCATGTGGTTGGGAGTCCAGCAATTCCAGCCAAGCTCATCACAGACTAGCCTTTAGCTAGCTGACTCCCTTCAAAGGGAGGGTGCCCAGCATGGGTCAGTAGAACTGCCTACCCCAACTACAGGTGACCACAGATGCATGAATGAGCCCAGATGAGACCAGGAGAACTGCTTAGAGGACCCATGGGTTCATGAGAAATAATAAATGCTTACTGCTTTAAGCCATGGATTTTGGAGTGGTTTGCTATGTAGTTAATAGCTGACTAATATTACTTGTTAGAACACCTCATATTTTCAGACCCTAGCATCTGAGATTCTAATTCCATTAGCCAGGGGTGGGGCTTTTGAATCTGTATTTTTAAAAAGTTTCAATTTTGTGGCCCACTCAGGCTCTAGAAACAATTATTAATACCGCTCCTGCTCAGAAGTTTTGTAGATGCGTTATCTATGCAGGTCCCCACATTTTCAGCCAGTCCTTCAATAACTTATCTTGGGCACTGCTTTAGAACAATTGGGAAGCTGCAGTAGCAGCAGAGTTCATGGGTGAGGTCCTGAGATGTGGGCAGGATGGGGGCCCAGGGAATCCCTTCAGCTGCTGCAGAAGGATTGAAGAAATAAAAAAGCATCAAGGTTTCTGGACAGTCAATGTGAACTCTATTAAATGAAACACAGGCCCTTTGAGAGAGGTGTTTGTTCTGGATTCTGCTGTGCTCTGCTCAGAGAATGGCCTGTGGGGACGGATCTATCACAGGCACACAGGTGTCTGGTTTGAGATGGAGGACTCCCTCCAGCCTGTTTGCGAGCCAGCCAATTCTGTAATTAAAGCTGAGCCTGACCTGAGCACTCCGGGAAGCCGCTCAGCCTGGCCTCTGTGTGAACTCCTCATTGACCGTCTGTCCACCCTCCTGCATTCAGGCAGTGCTCCTTCCATTTTGGCCTCTTCCACTTGGCCCCGTGGAGGGTCCGGGTAATGTGAGGGTCCCCATAACCTGTGCGGTGACAACCAACAGAGTAAAATGTCTGGCAGTTGAGTAAAACACTAGTTCACAGAGGCTCTCTGATTGTCTCTCTAAGTGGCCTCTTGCATCCTGAGACAGTTCTGATCATGCAAAAGTTCTTTATCCATCTCATGGTAAAACACTGCAGAAGGTGATCCATGAAAGGTGTGAGAAAAAAAGATTATCTGTGTTATTTTAGCATTGATCTAGAAGCAACAGCCAATGCAATTATAAGAAAAAAGAAATAAGTTCAATATCGGAGAGAAGAAAACAAAATTAGCAGTATATGCAGTCGGTACTTTCATATACAAACCAAGAGAATTGATGGAAAAGATATTAGAAACAATAGAAGAATAAGGTGGCTAGTTATAAAATCTATATAAAAATCAAATTTTTTTATCTTTAACTTTTTATTGTGAAATGTATTATATATGCAAATGTATATTTACGTGTGTACATATAATTAAAATGTACATATATAATTTAAAATTAAGGGAGTAACCAATACTCTCTGATCACGTCCCCTTCTTCCCTCCAGAAATAATAATTAATAGTTAATAATATCCTTGCTTTACACTGGGTGTTATATGTAAACCAACTTGACAATAAACTGTACAAGAAAAAGAACAAAAAAAAAAATCCTTGCTTTATTTACTTGACAGTAAATACAATTGCACGTATCCCTAATTAATATATGGCTAGTTTTGCTATTTTTGATTTGTTCCTTTCACTTGCAGTTAAGTTCCTGAATCATCCATGCTGGTGATGTAACTGGTGATTCATTTTCTTTGCTCTGTAGTGTTTCATCACGTAAATGTGTGTCATCCTTTGTCTGAAACTCTAAAAGTAAAAAAAAAAAAATCTTGAACTGATGTTTACAGTATTTATTGACCCAGTTTAATGTAAAAACTCATGATTTTACTTCAGAAAATGTTACATGTTTGAATTTGGGATGTTGTATTATAGATATGTATATGTATATACATTTAAACATATGTATATATGTGTGTGTATATTCTTTGTCTTTCTAAAATTAAAAAAAACCTGCCGTAAGTGTTTTGGATAAAAGATGAATGGATGATGGGCATTAAGGAAGGTGCTTTTTGGGATGAGCCCTGGGTATTGTGTGAGCGATGAACCACTGGGTTCTACTCCTGAAGCCAAGACTACACTGTATGTTGACTAACTTGAATTTAAATTAAAAAAGATATTGATCTGTACTATAATTTATTCAGCCATTCCCAAGCAAGTGCATGTTCGCATGTATACCAGCTGTGATGTTCTTGTACAAGTCTTCTGGTGCAGATGTCTGTCTAGGGTACAGATGTAGGAGGGGCAATGCTGGGTCATGAGATTGGTACATGTTCAGCTTTACAAAAAAACTCAGTTGTCAAAGATGGCTAAAAAATTTTTATGTCTACGAAAAATATGAGAGTTCCCTTTGTGTCATATCCTCACCAGCATTTAGTGCTGTTATACTTTGAAATTTTTTCAGTATGTCGAATGGATCTTTGTGTATCCTTTTGGCTTAAAATTTTATTTCTCTTGTCACTAATGAGGTTGGGCATTTTCCACATGTTCGTGGACTGTGCAGATTTCATCCTTTGTGAAGTGACAGATCCATCTTTCGCTCAGTTTTCCATTAGAGTTTTTACTTTTTCTTATTTATAAGAGTAATTTACACATTGAATATACAAATCCTTTATTGGTGTATATATATTGCATATATCTTTTTTCATTTGTGGCTTATTTTCTCTTTCTCAGTGCTGTATTGTGATTAACAGAATTTATTCATTTTAATTTAGTTGCATTTATTTCACTTTTTTCCTTTTATTTCTTTTAAGAAGTCCATGCCTACCTGAGGTCATAAAGATATTTTTCTACTAAAGTTTTATAGTTTAAACTTTTACATTTGGAATTTTAACTTACCTGGAAATGAGTTTTGTATATGGTGTGAACTAGGTGTTCCATTCCTTTTTTTCTTTTTTCCTATAAGGATAACTCCTTAATCTAGCTCTATTTATTGAAAAATATTTACTTTCCCTATTGATTTAGAGCACCACCTCTGTCACAAAATATACATATATGAATGGGTTTATTTCCAGGTTTCAGTACTGTTTCATTAGTCTTTTCCTGCATCAGTACCATGTTGTTATTATCATCATAGTTCCATAATAAATCTTGACATTTGATTCTTCCTCAAGTGTGTCTTGGATATTCTTGGTTATTTATACTTTTGTATACACTTTAGAGTCATTTGTTGATTTGCATACACACATACATAATGTGGAGAACTGACTTCTCTGCAATGAGTCTTCCAAACTATGACAAAGTATCCTCTCTTTATTTATTTAAATCTTATTTACTATCTTTCAAGAAAGTTTTGTAATTTTTAACACAGGTCTTACCACATTTTGTGAGGTACCTGATTTTTTAATGTTATTATAAGTGGTTGGTATTATTAAAAATTTTTAGTCTCTGTTTTATGTTATTGCTGATGTGCAGCAATGCAGTTGAGTTTGTAAATTATTTTTAAAGCAAGTTTGAATTAATATAGAAGTAGTTAGAAACCTTTACCAATTAATGACAGAATGCATACTTTTCTCAAGCACACAGCATTTACAAATATTAACCATATTTTAGGTTGCAAAAAAACTCTGAAATACCAAGGAATCTATGTCATACACTCTGCATTATGTGTCCACAATTTAAGGACAATTACAAAACATACACACACATACACACTCACAAAACTTGGGATAAAAACTCAAGTCTTGGGAAAAGCTAAGGTATTTCTAAATTGATCATAGGAAATACCATAAGGGGCAAGAAAATCAGTACTAAGAATTAAATAGTAGTGAAAACTACACACCAAAAATTGTGAGATAGCTCAGATGGTACTTGAAGAGGAATTACATAAATATTCTTAAAAACTTAAATTAGAGGAGTTACTGAGTGGCTCAGTCGGTTAAGCATCTGACTCTTGATTTTGGCTCAGGTCATGATCTCACTGTTCGTGAGGTTGAGCCCTGTGTCAGGCTCTGCACTGACAGTGTGGAGCCTGCTTTGGATTCTCTCTTCCCCTCTCTCTGCCCCATCCCCACTCACATGCACACACTCAGGTGCTCTCTCTCCCTCAAAATAAATAAACATTAAAAAACTCTATATTTAAAAAAGGCTGACATTTAATGGTCTAAGTGTTAAAGTTAAGGACTTAAAAAGAACAAAAGAAGAAATACAGAAAAAGAACAAAAGAAATACAAAAAAAGAAGTAATGAGATAATAAAAATAAAAGCAGGAACTAAAGAAACAAAAAAAAAATATGTGATAGAGAAGATCAACATAACCAAGAATTAGTTCTTTGAAATGGGCCCGAAAAATGAAAAAGCACATGACACACACAAAGCATATTTAGTTCTATAATATTACAGTATTTTAGGACAATTATGTTAATATTATATTAATATGATAATTATATTAATATTACATAATATCATATATTTCTAAATGTTTTTATTTTTTATTTTTATTTTAAAAAAATTTTTAACATTTATTTTTGAGAGAGAGCTAGAGACAGAACACAAGTGGGGGAGGGACAGGGAAAGAAGGAGACACAGAATTTGAAGCAGGCTCCAGGATCTGAGCTGTCAGTACAGAGCCTGACGCGGGGCTTGAACTCCCAGACTGGGAGATCATGACCTGAGCTTAAGTCGGTCACTTAACTGACTGAGCCACCCAGGAGCCCCTAGATGTTTTTAGAAAGTTTTTAATAATTAAACAAAACTAGATCAATGAAAACAGAAATAATCTTTCCACAAAATATACAAACATACGCAGTTTTAGAACCCTTAAAGCAACAAATGAGATTAATTTTATACAGTCTTCTAGATAATTGAAAACAATAGAATACTCCACCATTCAATTTATAATACCGAATAATCATGGTTCCAAAATTATAGGCAATTGCCTTGTGAACCAAAGTACAGAAACAAAACAAACCTCTCAAGCCAAAATATTGGCAACCTGAATCTAGACAAGGTACATAAAAATATACATCATACTAAATGTTATCTTCCAGGCATTCAAGGTTGATTTAATGTTATAAATTCTATAAATGAATTCCCTACATTAATATTCAGGGCATAAAAACAAGATAACAATAGTGCCCCACTGTCAGTTACCTGTGGTCATCTGCAGTCTGCAAACAGATGATCCTCCTTTTGAGGTAGCCTAACGCTCCACCACAGTGCCTGTGTCATTCACATCACTTCATCTCATCACGTGGGCATTTTATCATCTCACATCATCACAAGAAGAAAGACAAGTCAATACAATAAAATGTTCTGATAGAGGGAGAGAGACCACATTCACTTAATTTTTATTAGATTATATTGTCATAAGCTTTCTATTTTATTGTTAGCTATTGTTGGTAATCTCTTACTGTGTCCAATTTATAAATTGAGCTTTATTATACGTATGTATACATAGGAAAAACAGCATATAATGGGGTTTGAAACTATCCATGGATTCAGCCCGCCACTGGGGTCTTGGAATGTATCCCCTGCACACAAGGGGAGACTATTGTAGTCTCACAAGATGTAGAAAATCATTTGGTAGAATTCAAAATCCATTTATCATAAAAACTAAGTTAGGAATAGAGAGATAGTTTTCCTAGATACTGCAACTTGCATCTTTTTTTTAAAGATTTTTTTAAATCTTTGTTTTTGAGAGAGAGAGAGAGAGAGAGTGAGAGAGGGGCAGAGAGAGAGTGAGACAGAGGATCTGAAGTGGGGTCTGGACTGACAACAGAAAACCTGACATGGGACTCAGCTTCGAACTCACGAACTGTGAGATCATAACTTGAACTGAAGTTGTATGCTCAGCAAACTGAGCCACCCGGGTAGCCTGCAACTTGCATCTTTCATTTATAAAAATCTAATATTAATTGGTACCCTCCTTTGTAAAATAAAGAAAGGACCTTAGCATACTTTAACTTTCATTTCCCCTCTGACTTATAAACATGTTTTAATTTAAATGTACTTTAAGCCTCTTGGGACTTTAACTAGTATCTGGTTTTATACTCAACATTCATATAGATTTATCTCCATTTTTGTTGATCTTCATTTTCTCCTACATTTCTAACCTTCCACTAGAGATTCTTCTTCTTCTCCCTCTAGAGTACTCTTCAATTTTCATTTGTGAGAGTCTGCTGGTGATGAATCCTCCCAGATTTTTTCTGTAAATCTTTTATTATTATTATTATTATTATTATTATTATTTACTTTTATTTTTGAAGGGTATTTTCACTGAAATTCAAGGTTGACAGTTTTTTCCTTACAGGGCTTTTAAGAGAACATTCAACCAAAGTTTGGTTCCCATTGTTTCTGTAGAGAAATTAACTTTCAGTTTTATTATTGCTCCTTAGAAGCTTATCTAACATTTTTCTCCAGCTACTTTTAAGAGTTCTTTTGTTTTTATAGGAGGATTAGGAGGAACTTGACGGAGGAACAAGGGGGAGAAGAAGGGCGGAAATGGTGGGGGAAAAGGAGAGAGGCAAACCATGAGAGACTCTTGAATGCTGACAAAAACTGAGGACTGATGGATGTGGGAGGGAGGGGGGATGGGCATGGAGGAGGGCACTTTGGGGATGAGCACTGAGTGTTATGTGGAAAATAATTTGACAATAAACTATTTGTAAAAAAAAATAAAATAAAATAAAAAACAAAAGTAAAAAAAAAAAAGAGTTCTTTTGTTTTTTGCTATAAGGTAGTTTTATGATAATATGTCTGGTGTTTTGGGTGTTTTTTTTTATTTGATTCCTTTAGTTTGTGATTCATAGGGCTTCTGGAACTTCCTGATTGATGCCTTTCATATGTTTCACAAAGTTCTCAGCCATTTTTGCTTCAAATATTATTATCTTTCATAGTCTGTCTTGCCTCCTTCTGAGAACCCATTTTAACATAAATTAGGCTTCACACAGTCCTCAATGTCTTTTATCTTCTCTCTCTTTTTTTTTTTTTCTTCTCATCCTTGGAGAAAATGGACATCTCCATTTTTTATTCTGAATATTCTAACTTAATTTCCAACTCACAAATTCACTCTTTGGCTGTTTGCAGTCTGCACTTAAATCCAATGAGTAATTCATTATTTTTTGTTGTATTATATTTTTTGGTGTTAGGATTTCCATCTGGTTCCTTTTTACAATTTTTAGTCTTCTGAAATTGTCAATTTTGCCTTTTATTTCCTTGAGCATATGCACAATTATTTAAAAGTCACTGTCTGATAACCCCCATGTTTGGAATCCTTATTATTCTGTCAGGAAAAAAAAAATCAATGCCAATGACTAGGCTAGCTTCCCTGGGCCTCTCTTCTCCCCACCACCCACCCCCTTTCTAACCTGTTAATTATTCACTATTTTGTTAGCTTTCTAGCTGTTGTTAGCAGGAGTTTTTTTTGTTTTGTTTTTGTTTGTTGGTTTGTTTTTGAATTAGTTCAATTCTTTATTTAAAAATTTTTTTATTTATTTGTTTTCAGAGAGGGTATACATATGTGTACATAGGCAGGAGAGGGGCAGAGGGAAAAGGAGAGAGAGAATCTTAAGAAGGCTCCACTATGTGGAGCCTGAAGTGGGGTTTGGTCTCATAGCCATGTGATCATGACCTGAACAGAAATCAAGAGTTGGATGCTTAACTGACTGAGCCACCCAGGCAACCTAGTCTAATTCTTGTAGTATCTTAGGGGATGGTTGATCTGAGTTACCTAGTCTACCATTGCAGAAAGTGAAAGTAAACTGATTTTGACTATTTTTTTTACCATGTGCACAGATTACTTTTATAATTTAAAAATGTTTACATTTTAAAAATGAGATAGATCTATATGCTCTGACATAAGTGCAAAATAGGCCACAGAACAGTATGCATACAATAATATTAATACCAATAACTAACATTTATTGAATGCTTATTATGTACCAGGAACTGTTCTCAGGACTTTACATGTGTTGGTTAATTATTTCTCAATAGATCCCTAAGGGGTATTAGCCCGGTTTTACAGATGAGGAAACTGAGAAGTTAATGAGCTTGCTTAAGGTCACACATCAAGTATGCTGCAGAGTCAAGATTTGAATTCAGGCTATCTGATTCTACAGCCCATGCTATAAACCACTGATGATATAGAGTGCGCAACCCCCCAAATTATGCAAAGAAAATGCCAGTAACTATTAACAATGGTTTCTTATAGGTTTTGAAGATGAATGTGATGTTACTTTTTTATTCAGTATCTGTGCTATCCAATATGGTAGCCAGTAGCCACGTATGAGTGTTCAGGCTCAAGTTAATTGAAATTAAATAAAAATAAAAATCAGTTCTTCAGTTTCAGTAGCTGCCTTTCTGGTGCGTTCAATAGCCACAGGTGGCTAATGGCTACTTTATTGAACAGTGCAGATATAGAACATTTCCATCATCACAGAAAGTTCTATTGGACAGTGTGCTCTGTAGAGTTCAATAGTGTTTGAATTTTTTATGATACGTATGCATTCATGATTTACTTTTTTAATTAAATAAGAAGGATCAATGATAGAAAAAGAAAACTGTTTATTCAAAGTGGAAGTCTCTCCCTCACCAGCACCCATTATTTGACCATATTGTTTTTTCTCCTACCCTCTAGACTTCCTCATAATTTACTTCTCCTAATGATTGTCTCTTTGGGTATTTAAAAACAACACAGTGCATAAATCAGTGAAAAGCTCATTAGAACAGAACTCATGATGGGTTTCCTGGATATGTAGTGGCATCTACAAAGGACTTCATTCCTCTTGACTATTTAGAAGCATTTAAAATATGCATTGTTTTCAAGATAGGTTAACTAAATCATGTGCATTTTAAAAAGGCTTCCTTGGAATATGTTGGCAAAATATTGATAATTTATTTTACTAAGGGTCAATCTCATTGATTGTATGTTTCTGTGAATTTTAAAGATGTAAAATGAGAAAACTTGTTTAAAACGTGTCATTTCCATTTGTGGAATAGATGAAGAGTCATGGTACTTTTGTACTAGAAAGAATATCTTCATTTGTTGTAAAAAGTCAGAAGGGCTTCAACGTCAACTTCTAAGACTTCCCACAAAGTAAGAACTGGTAGTGTTTAGTGTGGACATACCTAAACTTCTAATAACTCAAGTTTAGTCCTGTGGAATCCAGAGTGCATTGATCTGGGTGGCTACATGTGGAAGGAGTAGAACCAGTCGGGGGGATCTAACTGGAAAATATATTAACAATTTAAATTCCATAATGAAAGGAGCCTGGGTGGCTCAGTTGAGCATCGGACTTCGGCTCAGGTCATGATCTCACAGTTTGTGAGTTCGAGCCCTGTGTCAGGCTCTGTGCTGACAGCTTGGGGCCTGGAGCCTGCTTTGGATTCTGTGTCTCCCTCTCTCTCTGCCCCTCCCCTGCTCATGATCTATTGCTCTCTCTCTCTCTCTCTCTCTCTTTCTCAGAAATAAATAAACATTAAAAAATTTTTTAAAATATTTTTATTTATTTGTTTTCAGAGAGGGTATACATATGTGTACATAGGCAGGAGAGGGGCAGAGGGAAAAGGAGAGAGAGAATCTTAAGAAGGCTCCACTATGTGGAGCCTGAAGTGGGGTTTGGTCTCATAGCCATGTGATCATGACCTGAACAGAAATCAAGAGTTGGATGCTTAACTGACTGAGCCACCCAGGCAACCTAGTCTAATTCTTGTAGTATCTTAGGGGATGGTTGATCTGAGTTACCTAGTCTACCATTGCAGAAAGTGAAAGTAAACTGATTTTGACTATTTTTTTTACCATGTGCACAGATTACTTTTATAATTTAAAAATGTTTACGNAGTCGGACGCTTAACCGACTAAGCCACCCAGGCACCCCTAAAAAGTTTTTTTTAATTCCAGCAATGAAATGAACTGACATACAATCTGATGAGCTCCCTACCTGGCACGAAAGGAGATCAGGCAAATTTTTAAAGGCCCAGGGTGCTGTTCAGAGGATTTCTCTGTGGGGAGGAAGCTAATAAAATGATATTCTAACTGATGTATGCCCAAATCCTATAGCTTTTCTTGCATTGTATACCCATGGGACCATCACCAGTTGTACCTGTATGTCATTCAGCTTAGGCTAAGTTACTGCCCAATAAAAAAAAAACAACCCTCAACTCGAGGCTTACAATAACAAAGGTTTATTTATCCATTCACATGGAGGTCAGTTCAGTTGCAAGTTAGCTAGCTCTGCTCCATGTTGCCTTCTGTTCAGCAGACAGGAAGAAGTATCACCTCTGATCTGGGACATCACTGATATTGTGGCAAGAAATAAATGGAAATATGGCTGAACCACACAGCCGCTTTGAGGCTTCAACTCTAAAGTGTCATATATCCCTTCCACTCACATTTAAGTGGACAAGGCAAGTCACATGGCCAAGTCTGATGTCAGTGGCATCAACTGTAAACCTCCTGTAAGGATGGGCAGCATATACTTGAGAGCAGTTAAAAAAATCTATCATATAAGTTAATGGAAAGAAGAAGTCAAATGTTGGCAGAAATGAATTGTGATGTAGGCTCAGAACAAATGAAACCGAATGCCAGGATTAATCCCTCCCATTCTTCCTACCTTCCTCCTCTTTCTCTTTCTTCCTTTCTTTCATGCTTCCTCTCTTATTGTTTACTCCCCAAAAGAGTATCTAATTCTAGACACTGAGGTCGGTCTGGAGGATACAGAGATAAATAATATGAATGCTTGTCCTGGATGAATTCATAGTCTGGTGCAGAAAATAAAATAAGCACACATGTATAACAAACTGTGTCAAGTCCTATAAAAGGCTAAATTCATAGTTCTCTGAGTATACAAAGGAAAGGAATCTAATCCAGAATTTTGGAGAGGGATGAGTGGTTTATAGAAAGCCTCCCAGAAAAGACCTTAATTTCAAACTGGAGCAAAGACGATCACATTCCAGATGGAAGAAAGAGCAATGTAAACATACAGATGTGGGAGGGGGCGGGTCTTTATCTGGAGACATATCACAGGACACATGTAGCTAGTGGCTGTCATAGTGGGCAGCACGGGTACAAACTCAGTGTGAATAGAGCCTGGATAGAAGAAAGGAAGATGGAAGAAAGGTGAGGACAGATGAAGCTTTAAATGATGACAGTGTGAGGAGATGTCAGCCATTGCACAAATGTTCCCTAAGTGTTATTTGGGGCCAGCCTACTACTTACTAAGTAGCTGCTGTGAGCACTGTGTACAGTAAGGTCTGGTAGGAAGCACCAGTGATGTAGACAATGAGGTGGTATTCATAAATGTTGAGAGACTTCTTTGAAAGATGGCAGATGAAACATAAGTACTGACTTTTTATCTATACTGAAGCATCAGTTCAAAGACACTTAAGGGATCCCCAAAAGAAGGAAGTATCCTTATAGGAACAAAGAGAACAAGAGAACTGCCTACAACAATATGGCAGCTGGGAAGACTATGTCAGTGATAAGTGATTTAGCAGTCAAGTCACAATATAGGTAAATCTTAAATCAGCAGGAGGGAAAGTCAAGAAATAGCTCAATTTGGGTCTCCAAACCCGCAAAGTCTTTATGGTTGGTGGTACCACATACCCTTGGAAGTGGGGCTGAAGGTAAAGTTAAAATAGAACAGGTTGAAAGTCTAGTTTAATATGGGATTAGAAGCTGTACCCCTCGCCCTCCTCAATCCCCTTCACCATGGTGCACAGCCAGAGAGCAGACTGGAGGATTATGGATTTGCTCTCTGGACAGATGAAAAACACATGGTCTCTGACCTGGGATAGCACCAGGCACAGTTGAATGTGGAGGTACCACTGTGAATGAAGGATGATTAAGTGAATATTTACATGTTGAATTTTGAGATCCCAGTCTTCCCTCGCAGTGGCATCCAGCTTCATTCCTGCCCTCTCTGTTGAGTCTGCTCATTCTAAGAGGAACGACCACAAGAAAGAAACATGAGACGTACTCCAAAGAGAGGTCCAGCTAAGCTGTTATGGTTGGCTGGGCCCTCCCAGAACTTCCATTTGGTTTCTGTGTGTTCCCCTTCTGCTGAAATTTTAGTTTTGCTATCATTGTGCTGTTGTTGTGTTTTCTGAATGTCACTTTTTCACAGCTCCCTATTATTCTTCTTGCCTCTGTGAGAATATTAATAACAATTTTCCCCAAGTTTTTTATTTTCCCAAATATTCTGCTCCCTCCTAGTAGTTTTAGGTTTATGCACTTTGGTCCCAATCTGTCATGTTAGCTGCTTCCTCAGTTGACTGATGTTTCTTAGCTGTCCGTTCAAATTCGTTTCCCAAAACACAGAGCAAAAGCACAACAGGATGGAAAATAAGAAAGAAAAAAAATAATGTTAGAGGTAGTTCATAAGATACACCACCCAGTCAACTAGAATTTAAGAAAGGAAGAACAGAGAATTGGCTAGAAGGAAATCATCAGAGGAATAATTTGAAAGTTTCCCAGAATGGATATAGATGAGTTTCCAAACTGAAAGGTCCTGCCTAGTGCCCTGCCTACAGGATAGAAATTGATCCAAGTCAAGGCACATTGTGAAATTAGAAAATACTAAGGAAGATGAAGATCATTTATCCTCCTGGGAGAGAAACATACGCACCCCCAAAATGATCAGAAATCAAAGTGGCGTCAGACTTTTCAATAGCAAGGCTGATGGAAGACTGATAAAAGAAGATGACCTCAGACTTCCAAAGTAAAATAATTTCCATCTAGTAGTTCTATTCCTAGTCTAACAATTAATTATTGTCAGGATAGAATAATTGACTCTGACATCCAGAGTCTCAAAAAATGTACCACTTCTGTGTTCTTTTTACTTGGGATTGTAGTAGACTATGTGATCCTTTAAAATTAGAGTAAATAAGGAAAGGGAATGGCCTAGATCTGGGAAGTAGGAGATGGACTATAGGATAGAGGCAAAGGACCCCTCTTATAGTAGCACAAAGGTTGTGCACAGGACTCAAGAGTGGCCATTTCAGATTGGAGTAGGTCAGTAGGCTCTTAAAGCAGTATCTCTAAGTGAATAAACTTGATACTTTAATATGTTCAAACAGACTGAGACATCTGGTGAAGAATTTAAGTTAATACTAAGTACAAAGACATTGAAACAAACAAAAATGGCAGTTATAAATGCAAGTGAAGAAAAAATGTACAGGAAAGAAAAAGTACTCATAGCATATTACGTGGCTCAGTTGAGTATGGACACCCTGCAACCAAAATTCAGTGGAACTGTGTGGGTAGGATGTGAAGACTGACACAAGTGGGCAAGATTTTTTTAAAAGAGCCAGATAGCGAATATTTTGGGTTTTGTGGGCCATATGGTCTCTGTCACAAGTATTCACCTCTGTTGTTAATAACACTAAAGAAGCTACGATCATACATAAACAAGTGGCTGTGCTGTATTCCAATAACACTTTATTTACAAAAGCAGGTGGCAGCCAAGGGCCATTGTTTGCTACATTTGGACTGTAAGCATACGTGGGTAGAGGAGGAGGTGGGGTGAAACAAAACTAAGCCTTCATATTTTATACAAGGAAACCAAGAGTTAATGCCTGACATTGAAAATTTAAAAAAACCCTCAAAGTCATAATCTAAGCATATTTTTTCAAGACAGGGAGATAAATACCAAAAGAAAATGGGAACAGTGAGGGGAGATTGCTGTTTATTGTATGAATACAAGCTTTGTAGAGCTGTTTGTCTCTTTAACCCATGTGTTTGTGTAATGGGTAAAAATAAATAAATTAAAAATAAAAATAATTAAAATTCATGCAGGCAACAAATTGAATTCCACATTTGCTTAGACGATAAAGGTGAGGTCACTGAGTATATTGGGAGGAGGAGACTCGTGCAGAATTTTTACTGCCTGCAGCAGACCCAAGCACCCCAGCCTGGCACCCTGAGGCCCGTGGACAGGGTGTATGTGTGCTCAGCTAGAAAACATCTGTGCCTGTTAGCTTCCTAGAGTTGGGCTGTGTCAGCAGCTCCCAGGTGCGTGATCTGTCCTGGTGCTCTGGCACCTTGCATAAGCCTCAGGATGGCCGTCACTTGTGGGTGGGGTGGGTGTCCTTGGTCCCTCGGGGCCCTCACAAATATCCAGCCTGGGATGCCCTTCTGTTGTCATGTACAGGGAGGCCAGCTGCACAGCGAGGTGGGGAGGTTCCCACAGAGCAGAGCTGGGTGACCCAGAGGCAGATTGTGGGGTGACCACAAGGCGTGGCCAGGTTGGAAGGCAGGGATGTAAGGGAATCCTGCTGGAGCTTCATGTTGGCCAGGCTCAGGCAGGAGCGACGGTGATCCTGAGGAGATTTGTGGGTCTGAGGTACTCCTGAGGCTCTAAATCAAGCAGAGGGCTCACAGCAAATTAATGAAGCTAATTTCTGACTGAAACCATCGTTTGTGAATCATCATGTCTGTGCTCGTTAAATAAATTATCAGTGTCTTCCCAGGCATTATGGATGCATTGTAAATGAGGGCTCCTCATAAATAATTTGCTTCTGCTTATGTTTAAAGGGATCTGGGATAGAGACGAAAAGGGTGACCAATGAGGAGAGGGGCCTGGAGGCCAGAGCTGAGGTGGGAGAGAGCAGGAGTGAGGGTCAGGCCTGAGGAGAAGATAGTCTTCCTCTGGCCTGGCCTCCAGGTGAGCAGCTCCCTTTCCCCATATCCCAGACCCCCCGCCACTGAATTCAGTACATGGGTACATTAGGTCTTCTAGATCTGCCACCTGCCACCAAGCAAAGACCTCCCCTCAAGACTGGGTGTAAAACCCCACACCCACCTCTTCCTGATCCCTCTCCCAGGCCTTTGCTTCAAGCCCACTGACAGCTAGGACCTATGAGGTAAGGATATCCTGCTGACCCACCAATCCCAGGGGTCTTAGAGGCGCTGCAAAAACACCAGAGGAGGGCCGAGGGAGGGTGGCTAGGAGGAATGAAAAGTAAGTCAAAGCAAGGAGGGACAGAGGATGAAGAAGCAAGGTCTCCCAGATTGGCTCTGGTCACGTGAAGAAAACTGCATCAAACGGGGCCGTTACTACGGGATATGTAGTAATAGGGGGACCCAGGACAGGCAAGACCCCTAGCGATGGAGACCCGGGCGCTGGAGCCCACAGGTGCGGGCTGACATTCCTCACTTTGGTTTGCAGTCGCCTCTCCTGCGGCCCCTTCCTCCACTTGTTACTCCAGGGGCCGTTCCTGTAAATAGAGGATAATCATGAAAAGAGGGGGAAGAGTCTGGGGCTGGGCAGACACTCCCCAGGCTAACATGCTTCGTAAGACAGGAGCCTGAAAGGGAGAAAGTTCTGTAGGAAGGAAAAGCGGATTGTCTACACTCTTTATGACAAGGGCAAAATATGAAAATAGAGGATGTGAAGGATGCTTCATGGGAAGGAAGGAGGAAGGAGCCTCACAGCACTTCCTCCTCTGAGCTGCATTATTAACAGGCATGGCGAGAAGACAGCAGCCCCTCAGTTTGTCCTGTCAACAGATTTTTGTGAGCCCAGAGTACTTGTTCCTATAAAAACAGAGTGGCGGATGGGTTCTCATAGCATCCTGCAAAAAACCTGTGGTCCCACCATGGCCCAGGCACCTAGAAAAGGGGCCACTGAACCTATCTTGGAGGGATGTCTGAGGTCAACAGGGGAGACCGACGTAGGAAACAGGTTGACAAAGAAACCTCCTGGTCTTGATTGAACATGAGATGAACCTGTGTCTAGAGAATGACCCAGCACTTAGGCTCATTAACAGTGCAGATGAAGAAGAGTGACAGAGGCCCACCCAGTAGGGCCTATCCTTCCAGTGCCATCTGCCTCATGTGTGGGGGTCAGGCACTGCATCCATAAAGCCTTCTTATTTGGACTTCCCACTTATCGAGCCAGCTGTTAGTAATGTGGCCTTCCACAGCAGGCTCTGCCCTGATCGGGGGTTCATGAGTATCTAGGGTTTAACGAACTGACATCTGGCAACTTTATGAGTGCCTGGAGGTGTGGTTGGCATCCCCGAGTCAGACTCAGGACCTGCCACTGTTGGAGTTTCTAAGCCCTCAGACCAGCCTGACTTCCTGGGCCCTCTGTAAACTTCTTCACACTTGAACCCCCACAGGACCAATGGCAAAGCTGTGTCCTGGACGGGAGAGGGGGCCAGGCCACAGAACATAGGGAGCAGAATAAGGGAGATGCGACCAGTTTCTTTTCCTTTTCAGGGTATAGGGCTGGTCTTGGTGGTGGTGGTGGATGGTGTAGCACCTTGCCATGCAGTCACCTTCATTCACACCTGTAGCTCCCCCACAGTGTTTATTGAGCATTTACTCTGTGCTGGTGACATTCTAGGTGGGGCATCATCCTTGTTCTCATGGAGTTTGCATCTAGTGAAGGTCTGAGAATGAGTGTGTGTGTGCGCGCGCACGTGCACACGAGCATGTGTGTCTTGGGGTATACAGAAAATAAGCAAATGAGAAAGTCTGATGAGTTTACATAGTGAAGAAAAGAAAGCAGGCTATGTGAAAGGGTGACAGCTGGGGTTTGGTTAGCAATGGCCCCTCAGAAAGGAGGCATTTAAGCAGAGACTGAGTGAGGCTGTCAGGGAAGATGGAGGGGCAGAGGTTTCCTGGCAGAAGGAACAGCAAGGCAGACAGGCAGAGAAAGTCCTGAGCGCCCAGAGACAGGAAGCAGGTCAGTGGAGTTGGGGCTCCTGAGAACAGGGGTGGGATTTAGCGAGGCTGGGGGAGATTTTCCAGGGTCTTTTGGTCCAGATCGGGAATCCAGATTTTATTCTAAATGCACTGGGAAAGGAATTCCATGACTTGCTCTCCATTTTTGAAGGCTCCTGTAGCTGCGAAGTGGAGACTAGACAGCAGGGGTGAGGGAGGAAGTGAGAAGCCAAGTTAGAAGGTTATTTTGCTGTGATCTTGGGGACTCACTGAACTATTCCCCCTTTTGCTCTCTTCTAACTTTTCCAAATAAAACCTCCGTTCTGTAAGCACTGTGCATCTCAGGTAAAGGTTCGAGGGGAAGAAAGCAATCTCCTTGAACGCGTTCTCCTCAGGGCTGGGCCATTAACCCACTCAGAGGTATTTGCCTTTTTAAAGCCTTGTTAACCACGCTGGATTTCTGATTGGGAGAATTTCAGGCGGGGAAAGGAAAGCATTCTGCCTAAGTGGGGAGTATTTTGGCCGGGGCTGATGTTCATAGCAATGCTTCTCAAACTTTACTGTGTTAAAACGCACATTCCTAGTCGGTAGGCCTGGAAAGGGGTCTGAGATTTTGCTTTCCTAACACATTGCCAGGTGACACCAATGCTGCTTGTTCACAGACCACTCTTTGAGTCCTAAGGTTTAAGAAGATTTTGTTTCATATGTTAAAGAAAGCTCTGAGTGTTAAGTACAGCTTTCTGGGTATTCATTCATTCGTTTGTTTGTTTGTTCTAAAGGATATCAGAATGTCATCCCAAAATATGTCCCTTTGGCATAAGGATTTTCTGAACTGGAGAGAACTGAGAGAAAGATAGGAGAGGATTTCTCTGCCCTCCCTGGTCTGTCTAAAAGCAGGGCATAAGTTTAGCTTTGTGAAGGTGGTGTGAGTTCTGCGCCCCACTTCCTTCACCTGGATGAGGAGAGTAACCCTTTATCACTGGCAACCAGAGGGTAGCACTGAGAAGAGTATATAGAAACCCTCATCTACCTCTGCTTCTCCCCACCCCATGTATTTACTCCCACAGCTTATGTCCTCTAAAAGCCCAAGCCCCCTTTCCTTTTCTTTTTACTCCTCCACAGTTTGTTACCCTTTGTTCAAATGGTACATAAGGCCCCGAGTCTGTTTCTTTGGGTTTTTCTTTTTTCTTTTTCCCTATGAAGTCCCTGTGCATGTAAAGGTATTAACATCAAATAAAATGTATGTGCTTCTATTAATTTGTCTTTTGTCAATTTAATTCGTATTCTCCAGTTACAGATATGAAGAGGGTTCTAGAAAAAGTGTTTCATCCCCTACAATTCATTCATTCATGTGCTTGTTGGTTACTAAGGACCATCCTATTCAAGGAGATGAAAGTTTTCTGAGGAGGGTGCCAAAACATATGTTTTTATTGAGCCTTTGGAAAGCCAGACTTCTGGATTCTGGTATTCCTAATCTCCAGCCAGGGGTGTGCTAGTGAAACATGTGTAAATACCATCAGTCTGAGGGAAAAAAATGTCTTGATTTATAGCACTTATTGATTTCTGTGATGTAAATCTTTCACTAAGGCTGACTTTGAGCTACCAGCATGACATCACTCATGTAAATAAAGATAATAACAGACACAATAGACAACCTCAAGAACATAGATTATAGTCAAATGTAGTCAAATAATTAGGGAGTATTGAGTTTTCAGTTTTTGCACTTTCGTTTTTAATATGATTTATTGTACTCTGTTTTATCATTTAGTTTTTAATAAATAAAATTCTGGAATTCCTGACAATTTAACAATTTCTCCCTCAGACCATTCTTGTCCTCAAGTTCCAAAGAAACCCCTGTGCTGTAAGCACTGCATCTCAGGTGGCGGTTTCCCCAGGAAGGAAGCAGTCTTGAACACATACCCCTGCCTCAGTCCCTACCCACACCAGCCCTTCCTCCCATTCTTGCTATCAGGTGAGTCTTTGATCTCAGAATTCTGACCCCTTTCAAATTCTTTTGGTGGGTGCTGGTAAGTGATAGCAGAGATAGTTAGGGATGACAGAGGGTAGGGAAAATGAGGATGATAAGGAGGAAGGCAAATAGGGCGGAGAAAAGGAACTATCTGACCTGCTTCAAGCCTCGTGCTTCTTGCCGTCTTAAGTATGTCCTCTTCTAGAATAAATGAGCAATCCAGAGAAGAGATGGTATTTGGTTCAGGTCACACAGCTAGAAAATTCTAGAACTCAGATTCAAATCTACGTATCTCTGACACCAAACTGGCCTGCTTAACAAAAATTTTATAGATTGAAGTAGATATCTATATACATATATAAATATATATGTAGACATGGGTGTGTGTGTGTGTGTGTGTGGTTTAAAAAGAAAATGAACACTAAAGACATATAATGAAAAAGAGCAGTGCAGTACCCTGTCCCTTCCCACCCCATTGCCAAGCATGGGAAAGGGGACTCTGGCTCTGACTGAGCATGCCAACTGTCACTTAATTCCTGTTGTTACTATAGCGCCCCAGCCCTCAGCCTGTCTAATGCCCCAGTCCAGAAGCTCTCAGGTTACCCTCCACAGAGAAAAACATCTTGTTTTCTGCTATGGTGGAAGTAGGGAGGAGTGCCAGAATGCTTCTTAAAAGTTATTTAGCCCATCTTACTTTTTTCTGTTCCACCCACACTGCCATTTTCAAAGGGAGCTGTACCTCCAATTCTTGAGCCTTTCTGTGATTCTGCAGGGAAATCAGCTTCTCCTCCTCTTTCTTTGCCACTGGATATATATTCCAGCCTTCTCGATCTCCACTCACCTGCCTCTTCTCCACCTTTCCAGCTCTGAAAGGATAAATCAATCCTCAAGAAGTAACCCAGTCCAGTTCTGGTGCTTCTCAAGATCATCCTCATCTCTGGGCTCCTGAAGCTTGGTTATTCTGGAAGTTTCCCAGAATCATCCATAAATTCACTTTTTTTTTTTTTTTTTTTTTTTGACTTAGGCTGGTTTAGAGTTAGGTTTCTTTTCTTTCTTTTTTTTTTTAATATTTTTCTTCCCAGTATATATGGTTTTCATTATTTATTTATTTATTTTTAATGTTTTATTTATTTCTGAGAGAGAGAGGCGGTGTGAGCAGGGAAGGGTCAAAGAGAGAGGGAGACAGAATCCGAAACAGGCTTCAGGCTCTGAGCTGTCAGCACAGAGCCTGACGCGGGACTCAAACCCATGAACCATGAGATCATGACCTGAGCAGAAGTCGGTCACTTAACAGATGGCCACCCAGGTGCCCCTAGAGTTAGGTTTCAATCACTACTTGAAAAGCCCTAACACAAGGCTAGTGGGACTGACCACGTGATTAAACAGACACTCTAATACCACACTGATCTTTTCCTTTAGGATGAGTATCACAAGACTACATTAGAAGCTATCTCCAGAACTGCATGGAGGGCTCTGAGTTGACCTCTGGCTTGGAGGACATCAGAGCTTCCCTGACTGATCCAGATGAAACCTCTGTGGGCTCAGTCCTCAGTTCCTCCTTGTCCCACTTCCTTGGCATTTAGGTGGCTCTACAGTGCCATACCATTGCCACATTGTGTAACTCTTAATATGAGAGTGTCTCTTCTCCCCAATTAATTCCTCCTTAGTCGGGTATAGTGCTGTAAACATATATAGCTGGTTCAGGATAAAACAATGAATGAAACCATTTATTTTGTTTGTGGTTTTTTATCTTGGATGTGGAAGAGTTTCTCTGAATTCTTGCTCTTACTATGTATTTCTAGCATCTAGACCGTTTTTTAAAAATGCTTTATTTCTGAGAGAGAGAGAGAGAGAGAGAGAGAGACCACGTGAGCAGGGGAGGGTCAGATAGAGAGGGAGACACAGAATCTGAAGCAGGCTCCAGGCTCTGAGCTGGCTGTCAGCACAGAGCCCGACATGGGTCTCGAACCCATGAACCGTGAGATCATGACCTGGGCTGAAGTCGGACATTTAACTGACTGAGCCACCTAGGCAGCCCTAGACCATTTTTATAGTAAAAAAGAATGATACTACTTAATGAGTCACGATACGGCAGATCCTTGATCTTTTACCTAATCTCTCCAACAGTGCTCTGAGGTAGGCAGTATTACTATTCCCATTTTATAGATGAGGATAGAGAAGCTCAGAGAGGTTATCATGTATCAAGGTCACACCCTCAGTGAGGGGCAGAGTCAGGATTTGAACTCAGGCTGGTCAGACTCTAAAGCCCGATCTTTGCACCCCTGCTGTATACTGTTTCTCAGATTTCCAGTTTACCTTCTGTCTGCTGTGGCTTTAACCCTTTGATTTCTGATTGCTTTCATCACAAAGCAAAGCTTTTGAAATATATATTTCATATATATTTCAATCAAGCGCTTAGCAAATTTCAAACCCATCAATTAGCCCCTCCAAAATAAGAAAGGATTACCAACTACATGCAGACAAGGCTGCTACAGTCAAGTGCCTCACTGAGAGATCACAGTAAGAGCTATTGGAGTCATTTTTGATGGTACAAGAAGCAGCTTATGAAATGGAGAAATTAGGATGGATCTTGGGTACACTTCCAAAGAATGAGATCCATTAGGATGGTTTCTCCCGGGGAGTTCTGTGATGGAAAGCTCATTGCTGGAGTTATTTAAAAACGAACCATCAAAACTCTTCAGGGACCAATCCTGTGCTGATAGGGGGTGGACAAGATGCCTTAATAGGTCGTTTTAGTCTCTGATTTTTGTAAAAACTACTGTTCTTATGGTACATTGAGATTTTTGATGAATTTCAATTCCTGTCTAAGTACCCAAGAAGTTTCCCACACTGAGCTGAAAGTGAAAGATGTGCCAGGCTCTGGAATAACTGGGGGAAGCTTCTCCTTGTGAATATGTTCCCGGGCACTCTTCACCAGGGTTCTGTCACTTGTCGGCCCCGAGGAGCCTGGGTCCTGACCCTGGTAGCTTCTGGGTGTGTGGCGCCATGAGAGCAGCCCCAGCCCCACCTGACTTTGCGTGCTGTCACTGGAGTACAGAAGCCTGTGGTCCCCAGCCAAGGCCCCAAGGCGGCTGGAAACAGTGACATATGCTAAATTGTCTGGTTCCCAAAGAGCTGGAGCAGGCCTGCTGAGAGGCCCATAAAATCCCTGCCTGCAATTCCCTGTCTCCAAATGCTGCAAGAGGTGTTTGTTCGGCTTAGGGCATGTGGGTGCAGAGGGAGCTCTGCTAATGGTATTGTTTGCTGAGTTAATTGTTCTGTTTGATCTGAGGCTCTTCTAGGATGCAGAGGGAAAGGAGGTGTTTGGTCAGGGTTTTCCTCAAGCAAAGTTCACCTCACAAGTTGGACAGGAAAAGAAGGGGAAAGGAGCTGGTAAAAGGGAAGAAGGGAAGTCAGTGGAAGCTTTGCTAGCCTTCGTGCAGGGCTGAGGGCTCACTTGTTATGAACAAATTAGCTGAGGCAGTAGCGAGGGTACAGAACCAAGTTAAAGCAGGGATCTTCTCTGGCCGGAGGATATAGGAAAAGTAAAGCATCACATACCTCTATTCGTTTATAATGTTAACATTATTTATTTCCAAAGAAGATTTTTATAGGTCATAACAAAGAGTACATTTAAAATAAGAGCACTGAAGCAAAAGATCAGACACTGCACTGAGGATGGGGGAAAGAGTCACGCCAAAACCCTAACCTAATTTGGCTATGAAAAACTAAGTGCTAAATTAGTCCTGAAGATTTGGAAACTAAGCTAAAGCATCAATGGAAATACCTAGGAGATCTGATTTTCACTGTCTAATAAAGGATGCATATCAGATCAGGAGGAGAGAGAAATGAGTTCCCCATCCTTAATTCCGAGAAGACATATTGAGGGGATAATTTTCCTATTATCATCACCTCATGGGGTTGCTGCAAAGTAAATAAAATTTCTCAGTAAAAGATATTTTCTAAAATATAGCAAGCACAATGGCTACACGTATAGTGATTTTGTTATTTTTGATGGTAGTTCCTTGAACAGCAATTTGGTTTTGGACTGGCTTCCCCCAGTAAATGAGGCAGGGTAAGGAACACTTAGAGTATCCATACCACCCACTGAATTCTATCCAGGATCTAGTTTTTGTGTTGGGGAGCTGAAGCTTTTTCTGTAGATGCTAAGATCAAAGAGCATGTTTCTGGAAGACAGTAATGGAGAGAATTCCCTGAGGGGAGGAGGAAGTGAGGATTGAGATGAGTAGCCCTGAAATCTGTGAATGACTGTTCTAAGCAAATGCTGCGCCTTCATTCCTAACTATCAAACTTCATCACTGTTCTTTGCTTCTCCTCCTTTGTCCAGAACAAATGGGAGCCAATGAGTCATTTACAAACTTTGCAAATAACATGTGTGCCTTGTGCTCCTGCCAGTTTTTCCCGTGTGTGCATAAGCCCACCCATGGTTCTGATGCACAGACAGCTTGAGGACCGCTACCCTGGGCTCCACTGTGTTCAATTTTAGAGCTGAGGGACAGGGATGCTAAACAGGATGTAGGAGACTGGAGACAAACCGAGATATAGTTACAGTCTGTGTCTCATGTGCCACTACATCCAGATTCTTCTTGGGGACCACAGGAGAACCGAAGCCGGTGTAACTTGCTACTTGACTACTGTAACTTGTGACCTGCTAACCATTGCCAAGACCACCTGTTTGCATGAATTGTGTTCATAAAGTCAAGTGTGTTGAAGAAGATAGGAGGGGAGGATTCTTCTCCTGGACCTTCCTGTTTTTGCCACCTAGCATCTAACTTCCTCCAGAGGATCCACTGTCAACTCCACCCTCTATCCATATGCCATCGGGGGAGGGGAGTCCTCTCTCAGTTCCAGGAGTGAACTTTTGGCTCTTTGCTGGTGTGTAGATCAGAATGCCTTTTGTGCAAGCATCAGAAATGCTATCAACCTGCTTTAACCAAAGGGGGAATTTACTGGCTCCTGTAACTAAAAGGTTAGTGGTAGGGTTGGTGTTAAGTATGGTTCAGTGCTGGTTCTCCCCCAAATCAGGAATTTGCATTTCTAACTCTTTTCACTCTGTTTTCCTCTTGGTTGGGCTCCTGGCACGTGGAGACACCAGCCACCAGCTGCTACAGGCTCTCTCACCCTGCTCCATAATTCCAGCAGAAAGATGGGGCGCCTGGGTGGCTTAGTCGGTTAAGCGTCAGACTTTCGCTTAGGTCATGATCTCGCGGTTCGTGGGTTCGAGCCCCACATCGGGCTCTGTGCTGACTGCCAGCTCAGAGCCTGGAGCCTGTTTCAGTCTGTGACTCCCTCTCTCTCTGACCCTCCCCTGCTCACGCTGTCTCTCTCTCTCTCCTAGAAAAAAAAATTTAAAAAAAAATTCCAGCAGAAAGAGAGCCTCCCCCTACTTCCTCCTTTGATCCTTAAAGTTAGGCTTTGATGCTCATTGGTCTAGGATGGGCCATATGCTCATCTCTGTGTCAGTCACTGTAGCCAGGGGTGTGAAACCCTTCACCTGGTTAGTCCTGGAACAGGGCCCAGCTTCTGACTGAGGGCAGCACCACCCAGACCACAAGGGTAGAGGTGAGAGAGTGCTGGAGCAGGAGAGAGGGAAGGGCACTCAAGTGCATGCAGGACAGACTCTCTTTTCTGGCCTGGCCTGGACTCCCCACCCCTCCCCTCTGCCAGCTTGAAGTCTTTCCCAGGAGTCACCGCAGGCTGGTGGACTCTACAGATGTTCATCTACTACTTCAGAAGCTACAGCAGCTCCTGGGCCTGTCATTTAGCTTTTCATGGAAGTGCTTTGCCTTCTCAATCTTGCAGGGGTTCTTAGGGGAGGGATTTGCACAATGACATCTTACAAGACTTACACAGGGCAGCATAAGACTTCTGAATGTCCATAGAAATACCAAGGCTGGGTCAGCCACTTATCCTTCTGGGCTCACTTCCCTCGTTTGTACATGAAGCAGTCGGGGTAGCAAACAGAGCTTCTGGCCTACTCTTCTTTCCTGTACTCCTGCTCAGATGGGACAGCTCAGAATCCTTCTTCCCCAAGGGAGCCAGGAAGACACGTTACCAGCTTAAGACTTGGCACTTAAGGACTCTTGCCACCATTCCTGAACCTTTTCATAAGGACATTCTATGTCTCACATGATTTCTTAAAAAATTTTTTTCTAATGTTTATTTATCTTTGAGAGAGAGAGAGACAGAGTGTGAACAGGGAGGGGCACAGAGGGAGATAGAATCTAAAGAAGGCTCCAGCTCAGCTGTCAGCACAGAGCCTGACATGGGGCTCAAACTCAGGAACCATGAGATCATGACTTGAGCCAAAGTTGGAGGTTTAACCAACTGAGCCACCAAGGTACCCCAACAATGAGATTTCCTTAGTAAAGAATCTCCTGTCCAGACACTATGTAGAAGATGTTCCAGAAAGTTCCAATTTGCATGAAAACCAGTTATGCCTTCATTCCCAGTGCCCCACTATCAAGAATCCACTTGGAAAATCCCACTGAGACCATTTACAGAACTTTGAATACCCAGCAAATTAATCTGAATACAAAGCTTGCTAGAATCCACCCCTCCATCAGCCCCAGGGAAGGAGCCAGGGATCTTTATCTGATGGGTCAATCCCAGCCCTTCCCCCAGGGATGCAAGCAGAAAGGCATGGAAATGGAAACTGCAGACTGCTCTGGAAGCTTAGGCAAGTCCAGCATGCCCACGTGGTTATCTGAAAGCTTTGACATGGGCCAAATCTGCAAAGGGGAGATGATTGTCTTTGCTTTCTGCAAATCTTATCTTTGTTTATTTCTTTCCTAATAAGCGAAACTGGAACATATGGGTTATTACGGAGGACTGTGAGGCCAACCTGAGGAGAACAAAGCGTCTGATGGAGCAATATCCCACCCACTGAGCGCAAGTGGAGCTCGACATTATCCAGCGAGTAGGCAAAGTCTCTGCTTTTGTTTCAGGGTTAAAGGGATGGAGAATTCTGCGTCTCTCTCTCAGCTGTCCTTGGAGTTTCAGTTAATCTTGGTGCTCCGTGGTTGTTCAGAAAGCCTCTGATGTTATTTGTATAGGGCTCTGGCCCCCATCAAAGCCTACCTCGCAGTGCCCACCACGGCTGTTCTACAGCTCCCGCCCGAGCCAGTTCCCGGGCCTGAGTGAGCCGAGGATGTGGCAGAGAACGCGGTCCCTCAAGCATTCTTTTGATATGTGCCCTCATCTATTTCCGATCACAGAGGCACACTGGAGACCTGTGATCACAGACAAGTGTCCCACCACACGCCATCTGCTTCCCACTGTTCTGTCCCCTCGCTGGGCCTTTATAGAAAATGTGCTCCTTAGGGCACAGGCATTTGGTGAGATGAGCAGATGCCAGTGTCTGAGCTTAGTGATGACAGGAAACATTAATGCCAGGCCCCGGGGTCCCTTTCTCAGCACATGCGGTGTCTCATGTGGGTGGAGGGCAGGCTGCTGGGGAGTGAGAACAAGGCCCCCCGCTGGCCTCTCTGTTCAGGAGCTGAGTGGGAAGTCAGGGGCCCCGCCCTCTCTCTGCTGGGCTGTGGGCTGTCCTCTCTGTCAGCACAAGCAGGCTCTGACACTGGGGCGAGTTATTTCTCCCCTTTGCTGTCCTTTCACTAGGTTGGTTTTGTTTTTGTTTTTAATGTTTTTCAGTTCTCACTGCAACACCCTGTAGCATATCAAACTGTTTGACCACCTTATTCCCGTTAACATTCTTTTCCTGCGGTTTTTGGCTTTTATTCTGTTTCCTTTCTCATAGGTGTCTGAGCTAGGTGACCCCAGGTTCTGTCTTTGGATTCAATCTCTATATCCTCACCACTGCTTTTGTGATCCTTTCCTTGAGGCAAGTGTCAGACTAAACTCTTTTTTTTTTTTTTTTATGTTTTATTTATTTCTGAGAGACAGAGAGAGACAGCGTGATCAGGGGAGGGTCAGAGAGAGAGGGAGACACAGAATTTGAAGCAGGCCCCAGGCTCTGAGCTGGCAGTCAGCACAGAGCCCGACGCGGGGCTTGAACCCACCAACCGTGAGATCATGACCTGAGCTGAAGCCAGATGGTTAACTGACTGTGCCACCCAGGCGCCCCCAGACTAAGCTCTTGATCCCAACAGCCTGTGGACCATCTCTGTCCCCAGGTACAGATGTCCAAAGTCAGACTGTCACCTCTCACCCTGGACCTGCCCCTGACTCCCAGTGCTCATGTCTCAGGCTTGAGACCCGGGAGTCATGGCAGCTCTTTCTCATCCTGCCCTTCCCAGCTCATGTCTTCTGAAGTTGACCTCAGCCGTGTTGCTAGCAGTCATCTGCCAGACCTGCATCAGGGGGCACTTCCCTATCAAGGCTACAGGCTGTTAAAACCTTCAAACTGGTTTCTTGGTCTTTAATCTCTTCCCTCCTAACCCCTCCTTCATCTTGCTACCAGGTTTAGTTTTCTAATACATAGCTTTGCCCATTTTTCACCCAACATCCCAATGCCAACAGAATAAAGTTGAAAATTGTGTGGCGTGGCCTTGCAGATTCCCATGAACCTACTGAATGACCTTGTCTCCAGCCGGTCTGTACTTGCCTGTGCATCTTAAAGTGTGGTCCCTAACCAGCAACATCAGCAGCATCTGGGAACTTGCTGGAAATGTAAATTCTTAGGTCCCATCCAGAGTCAGGAGTTCCTGGGATGGGGCCCAGTGATAGGTGGTTTAACGAGCTTTCCAGGTGATTCCGAAGCATTTAAATTTGAGGCCCCCTGCTCAGGCTGGAGGTCATTAAACCTAGCTGCACATTAATCTCACCTGGGAACTGTTAATATTATTAATGCCCAGGTTTCACCCAAGACCGGTGATTCAGAATCTCTCAGAGCAAGTCCTGGGTAGCAGTATTTTGATAAGCTCCGCAGACATTCTGTTACACACCAGAGATGGAGAACCTCCACTGCCCCAGGCGGACAGCAAGGCTCCCAGCCGCCACCCTCTGGGCAGGACCCTTCCCTGCCTGCCCTTGCCAGGTTCTCTCTGCCTTCTGCCCATCAGTCCAAACCTTACTCCTTTTTCAAGGGGCAGGGTAAGCGTCACCCTTTCCATTAATTCCCCTGGGTTGGAAGTGCCTACTTGCTTTGAGGTCCCTTGGAACTTTGTAAAAATAAGCATGTAAATGCTCTCACTGTAAACTCTCAAATATTAGTTACTATAATCCTATGTAGCATAATATAAGGAATACTGAAGAATGTAATTATTGTGGACTGAATGTTTGTGTTCCCCCTGAATTCATGTGTTGAAATCCTAACCCCCAAGATGATAGTATTTGGAGATGGGGCCCCTGGGAGGTGATCAGGTCACGGGGTGGATCCCGCATGAGTGGGACTAGCAGTCTTACAGAAGGACCCCAGAGAGCTCTCTGCTCTCTGCCATGAGAGGATACAACAAGAAAATGGATATCTGCAATGAGTGAGACAGCTCTCCCCGCAACCTAACCATGCTGGCACCCTGACCTTAGCCTTCCAGCATCCAGAACTCCGAGAGAGAACTTTGTATTTATAAGCCACATACTCTATGAAATTTAGTTATAGCAGCCCAAACTAGGACAATAAGATCCTCTTCTTTTTAAAATTAAAAAAAAAATTTTTTATTATTTTGAGAGAGAGAGACAGAGTGCAAGTGGGGGAGGGAGAGAGAGGAAGATACAGAATCTGATGCAGGCTCTGTGCTGACAGCTCAGAGCCTGACACAGGGCTCGAACCCACGGACTGTGGACTGTGAGATCATGACTTGAGCTGAAGTCGGAGGCCTAACCAGTTGAGCCACCCAGAAGCCCCGATACACTCCTCTTCTGAATCCCATAGTAGTCCTAGCTGGCATTTCTGGAATGCTGACTCTGTGCCTGGCACTAAATGTTTTAAGTGGATTAACTTGCTTTTCCCGAGACCCTAAGGATAAAGAAACTAAGGCGCAGAGAATTTCTTTAACTTGGCCAATGTTGCACAGCTAGAAAGTGGCAAAGCTAGGATTTGAACTCTGGCCCATGGGGCCCTGGAACTCATGTCTTAACCTTTGAGCTCTAACACTTCAATACATAATATTACAGGTAATAATAATAGCTATGTGAATATCTCAGGTACACACACAATGGCACTTTCTAATTCACAAAGTGCTTTTTCCTTGTGGGCAGTATCTCGGTTTTCCTCAGCAACTTTAAGAAGTGGGAGCTATTATTGCCGTCCCCGTGTTCTGGATGACAAGGCCCAGGCTTTGAGATGTTGTGTAACTCATCCCGAGCATGCACCAGTAGGGGTTGGAACTGGGGTTTGAACCCAAGAAGCTGGTTCCAAGTCCAAGTATGCTTGGCAGGGCACCTCCCTAGGACTCCACGCATTCTCACCCCGGGCCTTTCTTACTTGTGCTGTGCCTTTCCCCAGTTGTGCTGAGCAGAAAGGAGGATGGTGGGGAGAACATGGTCTCAGTCTGTGGCTGAATGAGGCTGCAGACAGCTTGGATGGGGCATGACACACAGGAGATGGATCTCCATTCAGAGCTAGTCCTAGCTGGGCCATCTGGGTAGTTAATGAGATGTCAGGAATGGGGTGCTGCGTGGTTCAGGTGGCAGAGGGGCCCCCAGGACTGGGCGAGTACACAGGTGGGGAGAAACGAACAGGCAGTGGCCACAACCTGCCAAGGGCTGTTATAAAGGGCCATGTCCACGGCAGGCTGAGTCTGCCCATGGGTGGCCCTTTGGGCCCTCGCAGTCCCAAGGGACTGTCAGGTCCAGTGCACAGTTCACCATGTTCACACAGTGCCTTGGTGACAGTATTGTTGAGCTGGAGAATATCGTGCACAGTTCTGTTTCTTTCACCCACGTGTCATGGCACGGTGGAGTGTCCTTGTACCTTGCTTAGCATAGGAATTACTTGAAAAATATTCTCTGTTCTTACAGAAATGGGGGAGGACAGAAGGAAAGAGGAAGGAATAGAAGAAAGGAGGAATGAAGGAAAAAAGGAGACTGCCTGGGGATGTCAAAGAAGTTGACGTTGGAGTGGGGTTTTACAGCATGAAAAGGAGTTTTGCTGCTGGATAAGGAGGGGGAAGAATCGACTGGTATTCCAGGTACGTTACACATAAATGCTCTGTAAACTCTCGAATATTCCTTAGTGTGATCATTAGGTAAGAGCATGGATGTCACCCTTTTCTACTTTATCATAATGATTTGCCTACATGCCACGTTCCCTGCATTAGACCGTAAGCCCCTAAATGACATCCTGTCTTTTTCATCCCCGCAAGTTTGTCTACCTTGCACGTAGTAAATGCTCAATAAATATTTGTTGAAGTAATAAATTACTTTCTTTGAAAGGTAACATCCTTGACTGTGGGACGTGCTGCACATAAAATAGGTTGTGTAAATGATTTCTCCTCATAAATACTGAGTGGGGGCTCAGCGTTCTCCTGGAAAGATATGAGACTACCCCATTCATGGGCTGCTGCTGCTTTACTGTTTTCTTTAACTCACTAAATGCCTCTGTGCTATTCCAAGTCACAAATGTGACTATAAGAAGCACTACCCAGGAAGAGGCAGCTGTCCACTCCAGGACTGGACCTTTGGTGGTTTTCTTTTCCTGGTAATAAGGATGGGTTATAGCGTTAAGGTCAGAGGAGGTGGGTTCGCATGAGGCTTTACACATCCTCGGCTGCATTGCCTAGTCTCTCAAGTTCTGCATGTCTCCAGCTATAAACTGAGGGAATTGTCTTTTTCCACTTTCTGAGAGCTGTGTCTTTATGGTCCTGTCTTCTGCTTGCTGGTGTCTGTGGGTGTGGTCAGTTTTTTACCCATGGTATTGCACCCCTTTTAAGTTTAGCTTTTGATAGTGAGGCAGTTAACTGTAGAGATTTGGTACTCTAACACTGGGATCAGACAAACTGCCTGGATTTCAATCTTGGTCCTGAGGCTGTATGACTTCAGACAAGTTACTTGACCTCTCCGTGCTTCAGTCTCTGCATCTGTAAAATGGGGATAATGGTAGTATTTGTCTCATGGGGTTGCTATGGGGCTTAAATGAGTCATAACAGTGCTTAGAACAGTGCCTAACATGTGGTAAGCACTGTATCATCCTTAGCTATTTCTGTTTTATTGATTACCTGAGGAGCGGGCCAGTGCTGGGAGGAGAGAAGCTCCTGGAAGAACACCACACCACCCACATGGAGTGGGAGAGAGCTGCATCTGTATGTCAGCTTGCCTCACAATTGGGGGACATCCTGGGAACCATATGACTCCACAGGCAGAACATGGTTTGCCTGAAACAATTGCCGAAATGGGGAAAGAGTTGCTTCCTTCTTGGGGGGGTGGAAAGTGAGAAGCAAATTTCCGTAGTGGGTGTGCATAGCTGCGTTAAGAGGAGACATGTGCTGGGATGACATTTCAAAACTTAACCAGGGATGTTCCTTGGCCTTCCCGTGTGTCCCTTGTCCCCATGGCCTCTTCCCAGTCAAGCTGGGTAATGCCGGGTTTATTTTCTAAGGAGAAAGCTCTCACAATGTCAAAAGAGAAAACAAAACCCACTTCTAGGTTTTAGGTTTTAAAAGTGAGTCCTCAGTGGGGCCCAGAAAGGACTCTAGGAGGCTGGAGGTATTCTAGTAAGCTTCTCTCTGACTCAGGGCAGACAGAGGTCCCCGCTCCGGCGCAAGGTGGAGGCTGAGGGAGAGTATGCAGGTGTGGGGGGCACCCCTGTGGAGCCACGAAGCCATGGAGGTGTGCCCTTGGGCTCTCCCTTCTGCAAAGAGCCTGCCCTTCAGCTGGGAGGAGCATAGTCAGCTGGGAGCCAGCTGCAGCACCTTCAGCATTCACCACGGCCTTCGAGCCGAGCCCACACTCTTCCTGGGCAGATTCAGCACACCATGGCTGAGTTGGGGAACAAGGGCCTGGTCTTTCATGCCCACTGTGAGATCCCTCTGCTGGGAAGTCTTTGCTTTGGAGCCCTGTGGGTGGTTGGGGCATATAGACCTGCATAGCAGTGGAAATTCTCCTGCCCCGTCGTGTTCCCTCCCCCTTTATCTTTCACAGGTGTTCATACCCCACCTGCAACAAGCCTGTCAAGCTCCTAACTTCACCTCAGGGTCTGCTTCTAGGGAACCTGCTGACACAGCCTCTGAGAAAGGTATGGCCCAAAGAGGGAACAAGGACCCCCCAGAGTGCTTTGGGGACTCCAAAGCAGAGGGAACTTGTCCCTTGCGCTTTGTCAGAACCCTCCTGAGGCAGCCAGGTCCCAGAGGATAAATGGCTTCCTGGCCTTGCCTGGCTCCTGGGGACATAGCTTCATGGAGCTTCTTTCAGCTCTGTGTGGTCTGGGATAGCAGGGGGATGGTGGTAGTGGAGATGGAGCAGGGCCTGAGGAGGCCTCAGGGCTGGGAATGACAGGTGACTTGAAGCAACCTGCATGAACAAATGACCAAAGACCAGATGGCATGAAGACAGTTTAGCAGATGCCAGTAAGGATACAGGAGGATTTCTTCCACCATTACCTTGGCACTCTGTAAGGAAACCCCACAACCCTGCTCCAGAGGGGTCCTGTTATAACTGGGATGGTTTCTATCCCTCAGGGAGCTGGCTTGAAATAGTAATGAAATTCTGGTTTAGAAAAATAAAGGAGATTAAGAGATTACATACATATCTTCCCCACTTGAGCATTTGGCCTGAGGTTCTCAGCCCAAGTGAGATCATCTGAGGGTCAAGAGGCAGCATCTGAAGAACCAAGAGGATTTTCAAGGCCAAGAGCACTCATCTTCCCTCCCTTTCCCATTTAGGACACACGGCACCCCACCGGTCCTTCCCAAGCAGCTCCACACCCCTCTCAGCTGGCCCTGGAGAGGTCCCTCTGCTGAGCTGTGGGACCCACAGTGGGAATGCCTGCTGCCCGGAGGCTGGTTTATGCTGCGGCAGATTGTGAGCGGGCAAGCCAAAACCCAGGTCGGTGGGAGACTCAAGGACACAGCCGCAGGACCTGGAGTGGTGTGACTTTATCCAGGAATCAGAGGGAGCGGCAGGCGGCCAGGAGCAGAGATAGGAGGGCAGAATGTGGGCTGAGTAGGAAGCAGCTTCAGCAAGTCTTGTCTGTTGGCCAAGCGACAGCGGAGATGAACCAGCCGCTGATAGGAAGGATGCGCAGCTCTGGCCAACTCCAGGCTTTCATTGTCCTACCATAGACAGAAAACATCTGGATACAGAAGGGATGGCTCTGTCTGTCTCCTAACACTGGACCACAACAGCTTTCGAGCCCTCAATTTCTCTGTGCAAGGAGATGGGGTAAAAATACGACAGGTGTAGGCATGAACAGTTTCCCTTTTAGTTCATCTTTCTGGTTGTTTTATAGTTTCCCTAAATCTCTCCTTCCATTGTGTCACACCCCTGTTTGAACAATTCCAATGCTGCCTTATACTTCAAAGGTGCCCAGGGTCTGGCCACTGCCTCCTTTCCCACCATTACTGTTCAACACCTGTCAAAATGATCTAGGAGTCAGTCCTCAGATAGGCATGGTCCATTTCCACTCCTGTGTTCTTGGTCAAGGTATTCTCCAATGGCTTCCCTCCTCCATCTGCACCAGACCAGTTGTCTCCAGTGTTCATGATTAGCCATAGTTTTATCTCCAACATGAAGCTCAGTGTCTCCAGCTGCCCTTCCATCCCTCCTTACTCCGCCCCCTTCCTTACCTCCAGATATAAGTGAGCAAGCCATTCCACCTCCCTGACCCTGAAGGGACATGAATGTAATTGTCCTTCATGCCTCAATACACCTCTTTGTTTTTTGGCCCCAATTAATAACAATGTAATAACCACCAAATAGCAACCTTTGATCACTACTGAAAAAAATTCAAATTTAGAATTTTAAGATTTTTTTTAGAATAGAAATTCTACCCACAGGGAGAGAGAAAAGTCACCTTCATCAGGAATTAGTGTGCATTTGGTCATTTTTCCTGGTCTCATTTGCAAACACTCACTCCCATGGGAGGAGAGGAGATGTTCTTTGCATTCATGCTGTGCTGGCCGGCCATTTGTAACATCTGTAAAGACATCTGGATAATTTCATTTTCATAAGCATTGAGATGTTTGTGGCTCTTTAGACACATTCAAGATGAGGGAGGAAAGTGTATCACCATGAGTTCATATAAAAACAGTTTGTATAAGTAGCAGGGGGACTGGTTTTGATGATGTTATTTTGGATCCCCAGGCCAAGACTGGGCAGGGATGACAAGGCTGAGTGGTGGGCAGGGTGCAGAGACTAGGGACTGGGGGTGTTCTGATTTGAGGGAGGAGGCATTTGTTCTGGATTCATTGTGCTGGGTATAAGAAGCCTTAGTCTATATGTTGTAAGTGTGGTACCAAGTTAGAGTGTCAGGGGTCTGCAGGAGACCTCTGCTCTTACCAGGGAGGTGACAGCATGATGGCGTTTGCTCATATAGAGACCATTGGCTTCTGGAAAGGATGCTGCTAGGTGGAGTGGAAAATGTGTGGAATTAGGAGCTGAATGGATTAGAGTTCAAAATAGATTCTGCCCCACCAGCAGTATGGTTCAGGGTCTATCACTTCATCTTTTGGAGAACCAGTGTACTTTCATGGACTCTAAAATGAGAATTACGACATTCCCTATGCCTCACACAGTACCTGACCCTTACTGAAAACCCCACGAAAGACCTACCTTTGGCAGCAGGGCTGGATCACAACATGGGTTGTGGGATCCAGCTCAGTACATGGCACACAGACTATTGGTGAAGGAGAGGCCGACTCGATGAGAGGAGCTTGGAGACTGTGGGAGTCCATCTAGGCAGGGGGATGTTGGGCCTCTGGCTCTGACAAAACTTTGTTATTTGGAAACCAGACCCTTCCTGCCATTTTGCCAAGAGACATGCTGGGTTCCTAGATAGAGTTGTCTAGTTCCTTGCCTATTAGTGTGTTGTTTGTCAGCATGGGGCCGAGGTAGCAGAATCCAGCGACAGCTTTCACCTCCTGCCTGCCAGGAAAGGCAGCCACTTCACCTGCATGTTGTCTGCAGCCAGATCTCAGGCAACCTGCTTACCGTCGCCACAAGAGACATTGGAATCTTTACCAAGAATCCACAGGCCAAGACATTTCCCAGTGTTGGTCAGTAAAAGCTAGTTATATTTCATCCAGGTGAGAAGAATAAAATGACCATGTGACACATTTCTAGACCTAAGTCTCTGAGGGGTCAAATTTTGATGGGATCTCTTTGATCCAGGAAAGTGAAATCTGAAAAATCTGTATTTTAAATTCAAAATGTTGACTCCTTTTTTAATTATAAAACTGGAATGGTTCCTATGGGGGAAATAACCCCGAGGCATAATAAAAATACATTAAAAATGTAGTAAACCTGGAGAAATTAATCTAATTAACATCAAAGGTTTCTGTTGCCAATAAAATACCAGCGAAATTATTCGGTGTTGCGGGAATCGGTATTGCTAAGTGTGGATTCTAGTGTATCAGATTGTTCAGTGTGTGGTGTGAATATGTGCCTTCTCCAGCCTTGAGCACAGCGCCACTCACTCACCTCACTCTCACCCAGGCCCAGAAACAGCCTATGGACTCACTCTGGTATTAAAGCTTCCCCTTCTCTTCCCTCTAACCCCCCAGGACCCCACACATTTTAAATTTATATAAAACCTCTTCTCAATTATGAACTTTGAGCTCCATGACTGATCTCTGCCCCAGTTTTCTGGGGCCTTTGTTCCTTCAGATTTGGAGTTCGGCCTTCATGTTTCCAGAGGGACTTTGCTCATTGCTGCATCTCTTGCTGACTTGGGCAGTCGCCGGAGCAGCTCTGTCGACTGCCCTTTGGAACTCAGTGCTTATCCCGATGATGCTCCTAAATATTAGTGCATTAAGATGAAACCACACTGAATAAATCAGGGCTTCTTGGCCACTATGTCAGGTATCAGTGTCGTATCAGTAGATGGTAGGGATCAAGGGTTAGGAAAAGGCTAGCAGACGCTAAGGGCCTAGGGAAGGACAGTGATTAGCAGGGATGGACGGCTTTAATGTGAGAAGCCAGTACCATTATCGGGCACACAAGCAGACCTGAATGGCAACAGGCTGGTGAGTCTGGGAGAGCTGTGGCCCCTGACTGAGGGCAGTGGCCAGGGCTGGGCAGCCAGTACACCAGAAAGTGATAGGGAACAGCAGGGACCAAGGAGATGAGAGCAGACCCCTGAGGTAGCCTTGAGCTCCTGCTTTTGGGCTTCTCTGGGCAGAGAATTGTTCTGGAAGCCTAGTTTGGAAATAGTCTGCATGATCTGGGAAGGGGAGCTTGGGCTATGGGTCAATAGTTGCTTTTGGTGATACCTAAGACTCCCTAGGAATGTAACAAAAGTAAATAGACAGGGTTTGAATGCTAATTAAATATGCATTACCATTGTGGGCAAAAGATGGGAAAATACAGTTTTTCTAATACTTTCAGGTTTCAAATACAATCCAAAAAGCCCATACTATGGCCAGGACCCTCAGAACCCCACATGAAAATATACTTTTATTTTAAAAACAAACTTTATGAATTTATGCTGATATAATACACAGGGAATTTCTTATAGTCTGAGATAAATTACTAAAGAAGAGGGGAAAGAACATGGGACTGGGTGTTAAGAAATTATCTCATTGTCTTAGGGCCTCATCTCATTCATTTCTGACTTCTCAAATTCCAGTATTTATTACTCCTTGAAGTTCTCTGAAGGTAGATACAAGTCAGATACGCAAACACACGTGGCAGGGTTTAGAGCAATATTTTTGTAGGTAAGCATGGACTTGACTTTCAGACACTGGTAGAATTTCTTGAAAATCATTTTATTTTTATGAAAAGAAATAAAATTTTTCTCAAATACTCCCCGGGTAACCTATAAAAATCACCCTTGCTGTTCTGGTTTGGGGTCAAACCCTCAAGGGGGAAACATTTTAAATCTATCCCTGCTCTGGAGCCTACATCATCATGTCATAAAAGTGCCTTGCAGAGAGAGTTCCCTAATTCTTTCTGTTCTCACACAGAGCCAGCCCTGGAGAGGGAGGCAGGGGCAAGGCTGTGCAGCAGCGTGAACCTTCCCCACAAACGGGAGGTTATCAGGGGGCTGGGGAGGTCCATCTGCTGCCTGTGCCTCAACATTGTCAGGAAAGAAGTGAAAAGCCATTAGCTTCAAACGTGTCCAGTTCCATTTTACTGCACATCGAGTGTTTGGCAGAGAAAAAGACCCAGTCCGTTTAGGAATTAGCTGCAACTAATAAATTCTAGCATATAAAGTAACAGAAAGTAGAGAACGTAGCAAAATAGAACCGATGCGCATTAGCTATTTTGCCAACGTGGTTTCTAAAGGGAGAAGATTAAGTCTGAGAAGTGGATCTGATGGGCACAAATACACTGACTGGGAAGAAACCACCAAGGGGGGTGGAGGCACTCAAAGTGTGTTTTTATTTCCTCCTGCCAGCAGACACGGAGTAAATGGATCATGTAAGAAAGTAAATATAAAACCCTTTCCACAAAGAAGGCAGCTCTAATGGGAGGCCGGGGCTCTAACTGACTTTGTCTTTGGCTCAGCCGAGCCCTAGAGTTAGCTTCAGTTTTCTGAGGTGGTTGCCTGCTTCTGAACAGACAGCAGAACGTTCTGGAAGCAAAATGCAGAGGTCTGGATAGACTTTTAAATCCCCAAGAGGAAGGTGAGGGAGCTACCTGTGCATCTGAAGCCATCAGTCCTGCAAACCACCCCTGCTGGCCACTGGATGTGGCATCTGACTTCTACACGTGGGGGCTATTTGGATTTGGAATTGTTTTCTTTCTCTTCCCTTCATACTTCCTGCTTTTATCTCCAGCTAAAACCAGGAATGGTGCTGCACTTAGTGGGAGGGCCTCACCCCCAGTTACCTGTGCGAACCCAGGGGAAGAATTTGGTAATTGTTTCCATTTCTTTCTTTGAGTTCATAATTTAAGGCCACTGAGATGTTTTTGAATCTTAATTCTATAGTCCCATTATCATACAGTCCTCTTAGCTTTGTGTCATCCACAAATGTGATAATTATGCCTACTCTTGCTTCATAGGAGTTATCTGGTAACCATACCAAACACGCTGGAGACCCTTATGGAAGCATCCACAGAGGCCTTCCTCCATGTGAAATGAATCTATCTTCAGGGTGGTTTCATGCTGCTATTGTGCAAGCTTCACTTCTCCATATTTACATGAGTCTTTTTCAGAGTTCTTGAAGGAAACCATGTACCTTGAGCATGTTGTTTGTTGAACTTTGCCCAATCTGGGTGTTCCTGGTGAGCCACTAGTGACCCCTGCCTTGATCATTCTCACCGGGATAATCAAGGCTCCGTTTCCTCCTCATTAGAGAATGGGGACATACGCGGCTCCATAGGTTCTGGGTATTGCTTTCTGTCTGTTGTTTATTGAGCACTGGCTACATTCTAGGCGGTTTGCAAATTTTATCTCTAATCCCTTCATCAATTCTGGAAGAAAATACTAAGTGCCCCTCTTCCCTACCTCCACCCCTACATTTAACCTTTTATTCTAGGAAGTGAGATGCAAAGTGCTTAAATGACTTCCCTCCAACCACACAGTTGACCAGTGGCTGTACCATGATCTGAACCCAGAACTATCAGATCCCAACCCTAACCATAGGGCCTTCATTTTCCCATCCGTAGAAAACTGAAGGAGAGCTTCATGATCGCTGTTTGCATGTTTTTTCAGGGCCTTTGGGTGTGGTCCATTTGCTCCTGATTATCTGAACTCACATGATAGTGGGCTGCTACCGAGAAGTTCTTTTTCTCTGTGTGACTTTAAGCCCCTCTTGCCCAGTAAGCATATGCTCTGGTGCTCAGGGCAGACCAGGACTGCCGAATGCATGCTGCTCTGCGGGGTGGGGGTAGTGGCACCCGGGAGGCCAGTGTCTGCAGAGCCTGGGGCTGGAACTGCAGCAGAGGAAGCAGGAGGGATGTGACCCCCCACCCCGCCGAACCTACCCTCCCTGGCTAGTGCAGTGGGCTGTGGGGTTTCCCATCCTTCCTCCTTCCTTCTTCCTGACACTCTCTTCTTTCTCCTTCCATGGGTAAGGCTCCCATCCGGAGACACTGCAGCTTGGTTGTAGCCTCATGAAGACTTTTCTTCTAACTGAGTCAGTGGCTGAAATTATCACAGCTCTCCTCTAAGTGGGTGAAACCCACTTTCAAATTTCTTAGCTGTTTCCAGAATTCTAGCATATTTTACTGCTGGGAGGACAGATGCCTGCTCAAGTGTCTGATGAAAACACTTAAGTTTTATTGTTATTTGACATTCATTAGGGAACCATCTTCCGTAGGCAAAATACAAGACATTTCTTTAGACAGGAGGCATAAAAGGACTAATGGTGGGTCATAGGCCAGATGGTATGGAAGTAAGATGAATTGAGCCCTCGAGCCATGCCAGCTCGGTCCTGCACTGCCTTTGAGAACGGAGAGTAGCGTGGAGAAGAAAGAAACCGACGATTCCAGGGCAGCAGTGGAGGTGCCACTGCACAAACAAAGAGTCCCATGCATTGCAGGGACGAGTGTCCTTTCCTGACTGAGATTCTGAAGAAGTGCTTATTGAATTAATGTTTGCTGGAGACCAATTACTTGTTGGGCTCTCCCAGTAAACCTGAAGATGAAGGCTGCTGGTCTGGCTTGCAGGGCAGGAAGCGGAGGCTGAGAGAAATGAACCTCACCCAGGGCATGTGCTTGTCTATGGTGTTGTGATTTGAACCCAGGTCTATCAGAGTCTCAAGTCCACATTCACTTGCCTTCACTTACAGAATCCTGAATCCAGAAACTCATTTTCCCTCCAAACAAGGAGCAGAATGTGGACAGAACATGGATGCAAAAGGAATCAAGCACCCATGACTACAGGGTAGGGAAAGAGGACCTAGAGTCACAGCCCCTTTGCTATAGGAATCCCAAGATTCTTCTCTTCCTGTCTCCTACTGACTCTTGAGGTGTTCATGGGGAACAATCAAGAATGTGAGAAGACAGAGAGGGACAAGATACCTGCAAGCACTGGTTTAACATCCAGGGGAAGAGTCTCTCCTCCACAGCTTCCCCTGAGATAAAGGCAAGAGGAAATGAGATTGACTGGCCACAGGGTGTTTTTACATTAGATATACAGATGGACAACTTACTGTGAGGGTTCCTTCCCAGTTAAATGTCCTGATTAAATGTCTCTGGTCTCCTTAATCACATCTTCTTGGAAAGTTTCTCTTGCTTCCTCAAATGAGATCATAGAATTTTGCAACAGGAAAATACCTACCAATCAGCCTAATGTAACTTTGGGGCAGTTTGGCTTAAAGGTAGGGCCTTCTTGACAAATATCATATGTTTGCACGTACAGGAGGATTAGGAGGCACTTGACGGAGGAACAAGGGGGAGAAGAAGGGGGGAAATGGTGGGGGAAAGGGAGAGAGGCAAAACATGAGAGACTCTTGAATGCTGACAAAAACTGAGGACTGATGGATGCGGGGGGGAGGGGGGGATGGGCACTGAGCATTATGTGGAAACTAATTTGACAATAAACTATTTGTAAAAAAATAAAAATGAAAATAAATAAATAAATAAAGGTAAGGCCTTCTTGGCAAGATTTCTCCAAACATGCCCCTGCAGAGATGCCAGTATTTTTTGCATTGGCCCAAGTAGTTTCTAACCATTTCTGCCTAGTTGCTACTGCCTACTTATTCTTTTTTTTTTTTTTTTTAATTTTTTTTAGAGAGAGAGACAGAGACAGAGACAGAGCACAAGCAGGGGAGGGCAGAGAGAGAGAATCCAAAGTAGGCTCCAGCCTCTGAGCTGTCAGCACAGAGCCTGACACAGGGGTTGAACTCACAAACACTGAGATAATGATCTGAGCCAAAGTCGGATGTGAACTCACAAACTCTGATATCATAACCTGAACTGAAGTTGGATGCTTAACTGACTGAGCCACCCAGGTGGCCCAGCCTACTTATTCTTCATCCTTGAATCTTCTTTTCTTCTAACCAATCCCAGTACCCCCTGTTACTTCATCCCTTTCATTGTATGCAGGCTCTTATGTGAAAGGAAACTCCCTCATGTTCAGAAATTCATTTCAAGTTGCTGGGGCCATGCTACTTCCTTCACTGGGAAAAAGTGAAGGAAAATGCCCTCTCTGGTACCCTTCCAGAGAGGAGGCTGCTGTATTCTAAGACTCATTAAACTCCATCTGGTGGGTATGTCTTGATGAGTGTTTCCTACAGGAGAGTTTTACCTTGGTGCCTGTTGAGGGTTTCCTGTGTTTTTTGGGCATAAGCCTCACATTATAAAATGTGGGGATCACCTGGTGCTCTCTGTCCATAAAGCCATGCTGTCAAATTAAGGAAATAAGCCAAGCAGATGTGAGTGAACCCACAACCTCAGCATGGTTTCATTTTAATGCTAACTGTCCTATTTGGAGCAAGAGTAATTAGAAAATCAGCAGCAAGTTAGGGGAAAAAAATTGCTGAGCTTTATAATTACTTGGGGTGGAGAGAGAATCTGGGATCCATTTACTGAAGGTCTCATTAACTTCCCCATTATGAGAGTCAAGCTGCAGCAGACAGAGCCGCACAAGAAGGGAAGGAGGTAGCTGTGGAGGAAGGAAGCCAGGGATGGGGCCCATGGTCACCTTCACTTTGCCATAGGAAGCCCGAGGCTCTTTGTGTTTTTCTTGTGTCCTGCTAACACGGTCACTTCTGTGCTGTGCTTGGCCAGAGACTGAAGAGGAGTTTCCAGGTAGGTGTTCTCATTACCCTCTCCACTTCTGCCCCTGCCCTTCCTTTCCTCATTCATTGATCCTCTTTCTGCAGTCCCCACTAATTCACTCTACTGCATTCCACCCCATTCTCCTCCTGGGCTGTACGTTTCCTGGATTTGGACATCTGTATCTCTCACTGAGTCCTCGGGGACACAATGCCCTTTCCACATGCAGGTTGACTTGTGTTCTCTGAAAAGATAGGTTGAAGTCCTAACCTCCAGTACATCATTATGGGACCTTTTGGGAAATAGACTCATTGAAGATACAGTGTGAAGGTGAGATCATCCTCCATTTGGGTGACTGATGTCCTTACAAGCAGAGACAGAGGCATCAGCACATGAGAGGAGAAGGCCATGTGATGATGGAGGCAGAGAGTGAGGTGCTGCAGCTGAAGCAGCGAGCCAAGAAACATCGAGACTGCCAGCCACCACCAGAAGGCTAAGGCCATGGGTCTTAGAGGGAGCACAGCTCTGCCAACACCTTGACTTTCAACTTCTAGCCTCCAGAGCTGTGGGATGATAATTTTCTGTTGTTTTGGACCATCCTGTTTGTGATACTTTGTTACAGCAGTCCTAGGACACTAGTACACAAATACACACCCCTTTAACAAACACCCAACAGAGGACTTCAATGGGAAGGGCTCTGGATTAGACTAGCCACAGAGAGGGTGCAGGGATGAGCCAGGTAAAGTTTTAGCAACTCCTGGTTTCATGAAGAAGATTGATGATCATAATTCACACTCATCCATGGAGGATGTACACGTACATTGTAACAGAGGGACAGATAGACCAAGAGGGGAGGTTTTGGGGAGAAGTGAGGATTTGAGTTGGGCTTTGAGGATACATGGGCTTTATTAGGAAAATCAGGACAGAAGGAAAATGTTAGGAAGTAGAATATCTTGTGAGAAGGATTGGAGTCTAGGAGGAACAGAAGATGTACTGAAAATGGCAAGTGGGCTGCCATGGTGGATGGGTATGTAAAGTGGTGAGGACCCTGGACGTAGATTTAAGCAGGAGAAATGAATAAGGCAAGGGTAGTAAAGGCCTAGAGTGCCCATCCCCTTGCATGGTAAGGGATCTGGAGGAGATCTTAGGATCTTCATGGTCATTTTCTCAGAGAGAAAGAAGCACAGAGCATCTGGGATCTGTCCAGATCCCTGGGGGCAAGTTGAGTAGAACGTACCAGAAGGTGAGCTCAGGATATGGGCCCCTGTATCTCCAGTGTCCCATCACTTGGCCCACTCTCAGGAAGGAAGACCTTTATCATAACCTGGAATTCTTTCTCCACCCAGGTTCTCTCCCAAGGCTTGATTTCAGGCTGGGTATTAGCATAGGGCAGGAGTCTCAATGTTTTTGCCACTGTTCTCCACCAAAGTACCACCCCATCCCTGCAGAGAGAGGCCTGGGCTCTTGCCTTTCTATGAGTCTCTCCTACCCTTGTGGCCCTCTCATGTATCCACTTTCTGGCTGACAACTCAGCTGTGCTCTTGACTGATCCACATCTTCCCATCACTTTGGAATTCCTTGTTGAGTAATCTTGTCTCTTGTTGCTCTGTTTTTGCCTTGTCTAGCTCATTTGTCCAGAGGGCTACCCCATTCATCTTTAGCCCTAGATCCTGTGTTTCCCTTCAAGGATGAGTCTAACAACTGTTTATTTATTCTTTCATTCAATTTGAACACCTACTATGATACACTCACTATGACAAATATACCATGCATATTTACCATTATACAGTGGTAAACACAGCAGTAGTCCTGGTCCAGTGTGGATACAAAAGAGTCAGTTGTCACCTGCATCATTAAGAATTGGTGGTAAATGCTGAGAAGAGAAAGAACAAGCAGCTGTGAGAGGGGAGGATGAGGAAGGTTGACTTAGTCTTGGAGCAGAAAGGGAAGCATGGGAAAATGCTCTTCTTGATAAGATGTGGAGGAAGGATATTCCAAAAAGAAAGAGGGAGAGAATGTGCAAAGGCCTTAAGAAGGGAAAGACTTTTTGTTGATTTCAAGGAACTGAAGCCTAGTGAGTGGGGGGGAAGTTATGGGAACAGGTGGATGGATTTAGGTAATGCAGACCATGGGGAAGAAGAAGAGGAAGAAGAAGAGGAAGAGAAAGGAGAAGGAGGAGGAGGAGTCAGAACAATGGGAACTATTTAAAAGTTTTACATAACTGTATGCACAATTGCCTGATGGGGTCAGAGGGGAATCCAGGAACCAGTCAGGAAGGTAGGTCAGTAGTCCAGGCCACAGCCAAGAGGTAGCTGTAGAGATGGAGATAAGTGAGTGGGATGGAGGTGTGTTTTGGTCAACAGGACTTGTATATGAGTTGGTGGGGCAGGGTGCTGATAGTGAAGAAGGAACACAGGATTATAGCTTGAATAACAACATATAGACTGCTATGGGAGGAATTTGGGGATGAAAGTTTAGGGCTCAGTAATGGGTATGGGGATTTTGAAATTCTTGAGAGATTTCTACATGTAGAAGTCAAGCATGTGGTTGAATTTATGAGTCTGGAGCTCTAAGGAGAGATCCAGATTGGTTACAGAAGGTATGAAAAGTCAGGGGACTGAACAAGGTTCTCAGAGACCAGAGGGCAGGGCAAGGAGAAGGCAGGAGTAGAGCCAGGCTCTGAGTAGCAGAGGAGGAGTTGGCAAAGGAAATTGAGAAGCAGCAGCCAGAGAGGTAGAAGTTTACCCAGAAGTGTGTTGTGCTGTGGAGTTAGAGGGAAGAATGTTTCAAGAGGGAGGGAGCATCAAGAATGTCAAATATTGCTGAAAAGTCAAGTAAGATAAGGACTTTAAATATCCATGGGATCTGGCAATATGGCAACCTGGGTAGACTTTCATGAGATGCATGTTCAAGTTTTAGTGCTAATAAACAGTGGAATCAGGAATTGAACCCATGCCTTGCTGACTCCAAAATTTCTCTCAGCCTCCTATGCCACATGACCTCACAAGGTCACAGCAGAACAAAGGCAAGGACCAGGCTCCTTGTTCCTGACCTCTCCAAGCTAATAGATTGTCAAAGCCCCCATTCCATCTGCATTTTAACACAGGCACCTTAGGGCCTCATCTATGTCATCTCTTCAAATGTACAACCCCATTGCATGTGAAAACATCTCACACATGGACAGACCTTTAATTTTGTCTGGTTTGGACCTGAATTTCCTGCTCCACCTTAGCTGACTGAGCCCTCAGATGCCCCATCCCACTGTTTTGGGTCTCATCTGTAAGTTGTAATCACTCATCCCAGCTGGCCTGCCTCCCACCTCCCTCATTTTCTGGCTTAGACTGTTCCTCATTATAGCTCATGTTTGCTTAAGATCATCCTTAAATTCTTTTTATCTCTGCTGTGAACTCCTTAAAAAATCTTCCTAGAACTTTGATTGGTTGTTGTTTGATGTTTTTTTTTTTCAAAGGCAGCTTTACTATGTCTTTTCTAAGCTTTTTTGGGTCCCGTTCAATTAGAGAGGATTCAGCCAGCCATCTCATTTCTGATTTGAGGTCACTCAATGTGTACATTTAGACCCCTCACTCCTATATTTCTTTACTCTTGGCTTATTAAATCTACTTGCCTCAGAAATATACCCTTCACTTTTTTTCAGCAAAAAAATGCATCTTTAATATCACTATGGGTGAGCATTTGACACTCGCAATGATAAATCCTAGGCAGCCCAGGTGCCTATGATATCTGAGCTGACTAGGACGTCACCAGGGCCCTCTGGGGAGGTGGGGGTGGGGTCAGGGTCCTGTGTGTGGATAGCCTTTGTGACCTTACCCTTTGCCCCTCTTTTCTTTGATTTCTTCTTTTTCTTACTTTTCTCCATTTGGGTTCTCACTCCCTTCCTGTTTGCCCCAAAGTTCAACCACACTCCTCGAGTCTCCCCCGACCCCCACACAACTAATCCTTTCTGTAGTCACCCAAATAAGGTGATGCAGTGAGGGTAGAGTGGGCTCGGTGTTGGTGTGGCTGTTTCCCTGGTAGGGATCATAGGGGAGCAGGGGCAGAGAGTAAGGACTGGAACTTGGGCCTGGAACTAGTCTCTTCTTGTACTTTACACTTCATAACTAAGACAAAAATGGATGCTGTCAGTGTAAGGACTCATTTCTTTCTGAAACCTCTCCCTGACATCCTTGGGTCTATAAAAGAAATTCATATTCTGCATATTAGCCCAAATTTGATTCTACGTCTTGCCAACTAACACCATGGCCTTCTTATGCTAATAATGTCCACTCCTTCCTTATATGGATTATGTCCCAAAGAATTCTGCATTAACTTGACAAGACACCACTTAGGGTTCAAATTTGCCTCTCCCTAATTCTTGGATGGGGGTGTGGGGCGTGCATAATAAAGTTTTATTTTATCATGCCATATAATCAAATGAAGTTGGCATAAATATGATGAAACCAATTCAAATAACATATTGTGTGGGTGCCAGACCTATGCTAGATAGTGAGGATTTAGAGAGAAAGAGATTCAGTCCTGGTGTGAAGAAGCTCAGAATTTACTAAAAAACAAAAATTGGAGTTCCAGCAGGGTCAGTACTGACGTTCAAGTATGCCCCCCAGGGAGTTAGGGGAACCTTCTATAATCAAGCTCTTTCCTCTGATTTACAGGTGACCCAGAAGAACAGAACTTGAATCTTGTTTACATTATGGTTCACACATCTTTGTTTGGGCCCCCATGTATGCCAAGTGTGGACAATAAGCCCCCTGATCAAAGGAGTGACCAGCACCGGTCTCGGGCCTGGCAGCAGAGATGGAGTATGGCAGAGGGAAAATTGTTTAGGTCCATGCAAGGCTGTATCTGAACCCCTCCCAATCTACCTCCTGTGTGGGAGGGGAGGAATGGGCATCAAAACTGAAAACCTTGGGGTGTCTGGGTGGCTCAGTCGGTTAAGTGCCCGACTTCAGCCAAGATCATGATCTCACAGTTCATGAGTTCAAGCCCCATGCAGGCTCTCTGCTGTCAGTGCAGAGCCTGCTTCAGATCCTGTGTCTCCCTCACTCTACTCCTCCTTCAGCCTCTCTCTGTCTCTCAAAAAGAAATAAACATTTAAAAAAAATTAAAAAAAAACCCTGAAAACCTTGTTGTGCTCACATCACAGAATTAAATATTAAACTAATAATTGGACATATACATACATATATGTAAGGGGCTTGGTGATTAGTAATTTTAGCAAGGCAAGGGAGGTGAAATAGATCAGTGTAAATTTAAAAAAAAAAAAAGGTGATCTAGTGCCTAATATGAGTGTCAGGTATATCTTGTTTCTGAGAAACCTATGGATGTTTAGTTAACATGTGATGCTAATATAAAAAGGGTCACCAAAACGGAAATAGTTTGATTTGCATGGACATTTAACTGGAGTGTGTATATTTGTACCTCCTGAATCCAGCACTATTGGGTTCATAGGAAAAAAATTGGCATCAGAGAATTACAATCAGCTTTTATTCAGCATGAGAGAAAAAGAAAGAGAGAAAAAGAAATATTTGTCCAATACCACAGAACTATTGAAGGGATACGTATATTTAGAAATGGGCAAATGGACTGCATACTTCGTAGGTTGCATGCTTGCTTATCTATTGTGCAAACATATTACATTAATAAGAAAAGTCCCTTTCAAGAGGGAAAAAATTAAAGAAAACCAAACTTGGGGGCCCAAAGCAAGTATCCCCCTTGCCATGGTGCTCTCTGCCTTCAAAAGCAGGTGCTTGGAATTCAAGAAGAATACGAATTTTCTCTAGTGGAAAAGTGTGAGGCCAGGAAGTCATGGGATGGGTAATGAACTTTCTTAGGTAGAACTGTTTGTGCCTTGGAGATCAAGGAGGGGTATTAAACTGGACGTGACCAGGAACTTGGCCAAAGCATCAGGGAGCTAAGAAAGGATGGACCACAGAGGAGGAGGCAGCAGCCTGAACCATGCACGTGACCCCTTCTTCTCCACCCACTAGGGCCTCCCCAGAGATACAGGAGAGGGGAAGGACTGAGAGAGCCTATTATTTGGTGAGTGGAGGCCATCGATTTGGCAGATCAGGGCCACAGTGTTAAAGTGACTTTATCTTGGTCAGGATCTATAAGTGGTCAGCCCAGGGGACACTCAGCTTATATAAATATGTGAGAAAAATAATAGTATCATCATATTAGTTTAATAATAATTAATCGCTTAAGACATGGAAAAAGGTCTATGTCAGCTCATGAGTAAATGTCCAATGAATAGATCTTAAAATAAGAGTTGAGAGGAGGGAGAAGTTCTGTGGGCTGGCCTGATAAGGTTTGAAAAGGAGGATGGGTGGAGTAGGGTTTGCAAGTTGGGAGACTGATGAGTTGAGCCAATGAGAAAAGGCAATCTCTTGATGACAAGGGAGAGAATTTCCAGTTTCAACCTTGACATTTAAAGGGCTTGAAAGTCATCAGTCCCATCCTCATGGAACAGGAAACAGCTAGACAAACTGAAAATCAACTTTTCTTGGACTCATCAAGAGCTGTGGTTGCAAGGCAAACCAGCACTCTAAAATCTAGAGAGACAGGAGCATCCAGAGAGAGCAAGCAACCACTGTTTGCTTATCAGAGAAGAAGCCACTGGAACCACACACTTGTAGGAACATTAAAATGGTAATTTTGGTCATTTGCTGGAGGCTGAGTGTGTACTAGTGTGACAGTGACAGACCCCGATGGGCCACTGTCTTGGTAATCCCCCACATTTTTATAGACTTTCACACCAGTAATCCCAACATATTTTCTCAGTGAGGATGGTAGAAAGATCTCCCATGGTTCTGGCAGGGGAAAGGAGCAGTCATTGTGAAACCTGCCCAGAACATTCCTGTAGCAAAAGCTACTCTATGAGAAAAGACTTTGCTGGAGAGCAATACTGGAACTTCATCCCAGATGAGGGAAAGGAATTTCCCTCCAGCCTTCTCATCTTACCTGAGGGGAAGAAACCCACAAAGTCAATAGAAGACAGAGCCTTAAGGAAATAAATATGCAGTGCTTACCAGAGAAGGGTGTAGGGGAAAAAATGCTGACCTCAGTAACTTTGGAAATGACTTTAGTCACTGTTTAAGACTAAAATCAAGGGATTCAAGGCTAAAAGCAAAAGGAACTCTGCACCCAGTACTGCAGCTGGCAAAATTGTTTTCCATGGAGTGTAGATTAGCAATTCTGAAACCACCATACAGTGATGTAGTGGTGGATCACAGATGAGGGGAGGAGGCTAGAATGATGTGGTGTCAGGTTAGAATAGAAGACATTGATCTATGATCTCATTGAGTTTACTATAGGTACAAATGAATATATAGAGAAATATTTTTAGATACATATATGTAAATGGGTTGTGTATGCACGTATATTTCCTTGGTCTATCAGGTGAAGAGGGCCAAGACACAAGCACACTACAGGAGGAATGAGTGTACCCAGAGTCTGATCTTACTTTCTAATGCCATTCTCTGATAAAAGAAACCAGGCTTTGGAGAAATGGTTTATTTCAGGGCTGGGGCAGGGAGTACACAGGATGAGTCTGGAGAATAATGTAGCACCAGAAAGTAAGTAAGAAAGTGTTCAAAAACATACAATAATGGGGTATGCCACAGAGACACAGTGGCCAGCTAAAAGAGCCCCCAGTGGCCAAAGCAGGAATAAAGTGACCAAGAAAATAAATAAAGTGCTATTAGATTATAACCCAAAATATACAATAAACATCCATGAGCCCATACTCATATAAACAATGATTGAATAAATAAATAAATGGTGGAGAATAGATAAATAATCTATGCAGAAGAATTCCAAATAATTTCACGTGGTGACTCCACATTCAAGGAGGTGAAACATAACTCCCCACTCCTTAGGTGTGGGCTGTGCATAGTGACTTCCCTCCAAAGGACATAGTATGGAAAAAGGGTAAAAAGAGTTACTTCACAGTTCGGAAACCTGACACTACCTCGAGGCTGCCAAGCTCAATATCAGCAGCGAACTCGTACTCTTGATCTGATGTGGCAAGAATAGCATCTTACCTCTGCAAAGATCTTCCTTTCCTCAAAACCAGAACCCAGGTCTAATCACGAGAAAACTGTCAGAAAACCCTAAACTGAAGGACATTCTACAAGATAGCTCAAGTTTTAATATCATCAGAAACAAAGAAAGTCGCCGTCTAGAGGAGCCTAAGGAGACATGGCCACTAAGTGTGAGGTTGTAACCTGTATGGTATCCTGGAACTGAAAATTGGCATGAGGTAAAAACTCCAGGTGTCTGAATACAGTATGGTCTTCAGTTAAAAATAATGCATTGCTTTGGTTTATTAGTTGTGACACATGTACCTTTATTGAGGTAAGAAGTTAATAGTGAGAACTCTGTCCTATTTGTGCAACTTTTCAGTAGATCTACAACTATTCTAAAATAAAAAGTTAGTGGAAAGGGGGAAATTTTTTTTGGAGGACAAGAGAGGGAAAAGAAATATTGAGAGAGGGTGCTCAGCCCTAGAAGCTGGCTGGAGTCTGAAGCACAGATGTGGGAGTGCCCCAGAGAGGCAGAGTTCTGGCAGTCAGAAATAGGCCACTAGCAAGGAATCTCTGTAACACGGGTCTGTATCTCCAGGCACAGCCCTGGGAAGCAGCTGGGTGCAGTTCAGCAGGATTTTTATTCCATTAATTGAGTGTCTACTTAGTGCTTTAGTACTTTATAAATATCTCATCTTTTCTTCCAGAAAACCCCTGAAGTAATTATTCTTCTCTTCTTTGTGTAGATGAAGACATTGAGATTCAGAGAGTCTGTGTGTGTTTTTTTTTAATTTATTTTTGAGAGACAGAGAGATACACAGCACAATTTGGGTGGGGAGGAGAGAGAAGGAGACACAGAATCCAAAGCAGGCTCCAGACTCTGAGCTGTCAGCACAGAGCCTGACACAGTACTCGAACTCACAAACTGTGAGGTCATGACCTGAGCTGAAGTTGGATGCTTAACAGACTGAGCCCTCCAGGTGCCCTGAGAAACTGTGTGTCTTGATGGCTTGAACAGACAGTACGACTAGAGTTTGATCCCAGCTCTGTGTAAATATGAGCTCTTCATACTACCTAACTGCTTCCATTTACTAGGCACACAGACCACCAACCAGGCCCTGTGACAAGTGCTTTACATGCATCATCACCTAAAATTCTCAGTTTGGGAAATAGGTTCTATCATTGTCTCAATTTCACAGACGAGGGAACAATCTTAGAGGGTTTAACAGGAAAATTTCTGAAGTCCCACAGATAGTAAATGGTAGTGCAGATGTTCAGACACAGGTCCTCAGGTTTCCAGAGGCCAGACATGAAGCCTCTGACCCATATCACTTTCCATGGTAATGACTGGAGTAGTTTTCACTGGATGGCATGAGACCTAGCAGGCCTCTCCCTGCTCTAGTTCCCCTAAGTATGGGACTAGTTGGAATGACTGACTGATCACGGAGTTCCAGTTCACCATCCTCATCTCTAATTGCCCAGAGATCTACATTTCATGCTGGAAAGCTGGCCTGCTGAGGGTGTTGCTGCATTTGACACCAAGGCAGTTTCCTGCTCCACTCAGAAGAAGAGTGGCAATTCTTTCTACTGCCAACTGCAGACCACCATGATGGATCCCATGTTAAAGCTTTCTAGCAGTACCTCCATCTAATCACAATGATATTTCATTGTGGCTTCAGTTAAGCAGGGTGTGGCCTATAGTGCAAACAAGGTCTATGACACCCAGGGTAAAATCTACTATTGATGACCTCTGATGAACAGGTAGCTGCTAGCTGCACAAACTGCAAGCCATCTGCATGTGTTAACTGTGCTTGGGCTGCTGAGTCCCCACAGCTTGCCTTGCTTGGCAATGCAGGATGCAGGGAGGAGGTTTAACAGCAGAAGGGGCAGGAGCCCCAAACTCAAAGCCCATGAGAATGATGTCCAAGATCTTCTGTGTCCACATATGTTAGTAGGCTTCAGAAGATAGGTGCGGATTGCACTCCAGATAGAGGGCCCAGGGAAGATGTCTCTGGAAACACCATCACCTTCAGCACGGCCAGAGCATCAGGGAGCAGTTAACTCTGCCAATGGCCAGCCAGGAAGCTTTCCACTGATTTTGTTCAAAGAGTCAAGAAGCTACCTTCAGGATTGTGATGAGCAAAGAGTTTGTCCTGTGTCGTGACCCTGCAGTGTGGCAATGACAAGGTGATTCTAGGTTTCAACAGATGCAGATACCCTAGAGACATTATCGCTCTTCCTTGAGAAATACTACTGCATAAGAGTTTGGGGGATTAAATTATGGGCTGTGGCAGTAACCACATTTCATATGGAGATTTGCTTATATTCTTACCATTTTGTGGGACAGACTGGTGATGTTGTATTCTTTCTTATGTATCCCCTGTTAATCTCCTAGATTTTTTCCAAGATTTTTATTGAAATTCCAATTAGTTAACATACAGTGTAATATTAATTTCAGGTGAAGGCTTTAGTGACTCAACACTTACACACAACACCTGGTGCTCATCACAAGTGCCCTCCTTAATCTGTGTAACCTATTCAACCCATCCCCCTACCAGACATACGAAATGATGTTCAACATCAATCTCCTAGATTTTTGAGGAAATGGAACACATGGGAGACGATGGAAAAGTGGAGAAAGAAGCTTATCCTCACTTCCAGGGAAAGGTGCAGCAGATCACGGCTGTTGAAGAAGGAACCCAGAGATAGTTCTGCCTTGAGCGTGACCCCTCTGGCTTGGGTGAGCCAAAAGGAAAGCAAGCGGTTAAAGAAAGGTTTTTGCATATATTTTAGAATTTTACCAATGGGAACAGGGGATAGAAAATTGATTTCTTTACAGTTTGGATTTTTCTGCATCAACAAGGGATGGACTTGGAAGAAAGAGAAAGAAAACAATGTTAAATTTTATGGGCCAGTTTGGGACATTTTATTTTGCAAGCATTGTGTTCTTTGGACTATGTAGTTATCATCTGCTGCATATTGTTTAACACTGTCTGGCAGGCTTGGTTGGATGACATAGCTGGACATTATTTAAGATGGGAAACAGGATAGCAGTGACTCCTTGGACTACTGCCTGATGGTGTTGTTGAGGTTCCTTGGCATGACTAGCAAATTGAAGGGGGTTCCTGCCAGATAGCTATGTGTAATGGAGACTAATGAGCCTCCTGTGTGAACTCACCCTGATGGGAGAAGGAGCCAGGCATGGTTCATGTATCCAGAACAAAAGCCTTAGTTTTTGGCAGGGTGCTTATATTTTCTCCTAGCCCAGTTACCACTAGATTCACCCATTCATCCAAAACACGTTTATTGAGGCATTAATATGTGCTTGTCACTGTTATGTGTGGAATTGCAGCAGTGAACAGTGCAGAGACAATGAGTGTTCATATCCTAAAGACATGAGGGTGGCTGAGTAAATTTTGAAGGAGTTGGTGCTCTAAACCATCAGGCAGACATTGGCGCATATGCAGTTCACTTTCTCTACAACCAGGTGTCAAATGGAGAATGGCCTCCCCATAATTTGGACCTGACTACTATGACACTTTGGCACCATGAGGGCTTGGGGGTATTGGTGGTACTTTCCAGGGAGGCAAGAGGGGGAGATTATATCCAACGAAGCAGAACTCTCTGGCCCAAAAGAGCAGAAATGAGACCACAGTGCCTTTTGGGGTGGTGACAGAGATCATGATGCTCAACAGAGATGCAGATAAAAATGTGGGCCCAGCAGAGCAGCGATGGGGAAGATGCAGGGTTTGCAATGCCCTGAGGGGTAGTGATGAAGAACCAAGATGAATAGTTAAGAAGAATAGTGTTAATGGGAGAATACTTCTTTGTGAGTACATTCCTGAAATTCTCTGGAGCCACCCAGAGATACTGGTTTTGCAGGACAGAAACCTGTTTTTGCTACTAATATGACCACATACATATATGCTATTGGGTTCTGGGGAAACTCTATTACAATAATCATAATGAGGACTTCGACAACAATACCACCCTCCACCACCATTATCGCCACCATTATTGAATGCTTGCTTACCTAATGCTTAATGTAAGCATTATTGAATGCTTACAAGAGATCAGGAACTGGGCTATGAACCTCAAATATGCTGCTGCTAATTTTTAGAAGGATTACAAAGGACTTCTACTTTGGGCCAAGATGGAGTAACAGGGACCAGATTTACCCAGCTGCCTGAAATAACAACAAAAAGTTAACAAAATGTACAAAAGAAGGGTTTTTAAAACATGGATATCAGGCAATAGAGGGCAATGATCCCTGAGAGATAAGTGAACAAGGTGAGTCCATAGTTGCCTCAGTTTACCAACCATGGTATAGGGAAGGGGTACCCAGGCAGAGCTCAGCAGACACCCCAAGTTAAGGAGGCTGAGATTCTGGAGAGACCAAGACAACTAAAGTTTATAGGATGTGGTGCCAACAAGGAGAGAGATGCACAGGGAAAGAAGTTCCAAGATGTGCAGAGCGTCTCTTTCAGCTACTGATCAGTGCATGAATATAAGGAAAATAACCAGGCCTAAGAAAAGAATCACTCACAAGGATGAGTGTTGACAGTGCCCAATGCTCATACAGAGTGGGGAATATGCCTGTTCCCAATGGTCAGAGTGAAAAATATCATGTGCAGGGTATTAGATATAGATTTCAGAGGGATCTTTCCTCAGTACTAAGAATACTCAGTCCTAGATATCTATGTCCCACTTAACAAATCTTTAAAATAAGATGTGAAGGAATCAAACAATTTCTAAGCAACTTAATTGATCCTAAAGCAAATATCAAGAATATTTTTAAGAATACAAAAATATTCAGTATCCAGCAAGGTAATTGCAATGTCCAACATCAAATTAAAAAATTGCTTGACATACAAAGAAGCTGGAAAATACAAACTGTAATGAGAAGAAAAATCTATCAACTGAAACCAATTCAGAACTAACACTGACAAGGACAAAAGTTTAGTAGAGACATAGAAAATATGAGAAAGATTGAAATTGAGCTAAAAACTATAATGTGTAAGATGACAAATTCACTGATGGAATTAAAGACAGATTGGACATTGCAGAAGAAAAGATCAGTGAACTTGAACACTAGAAATGATCTAAAATGAAACATAGAGACTATTGAAGCATGGCACTATTGATACACACTCCAACATGATGAATCTCAAAATAATTACACTGAGCAAAAGAAATCATGCACAAACACGAGTACAGAGTGGATGATTCCATTTATATGAAATTCTGAAAATGCATAATAATCTATGGAAAGCAGATCATCAGTTGCCTGGGGATGGGGAGGGCAAGAAAGGGTAGGAGGAAGAGGGGAAGAAGAGACCTTTGGAAGTGAGGTATATATTTATTCCCTTGATTTTGGTAGTAGCTTTATGGGTATATGTGTGTCGAAACTCCTCAAACTGTATACTGTAAATATTGGAAGTCCGTTTTATAATTATATCTCAATAAAGCTGTCAGAAAGTTAGAGGATATTACCACACTTATTTTAAACCTGAGAGAACTGATATCTAGGGAAGTTAAGTGACTTGCCTAAGACTGAGCACTTCGTAAGGAGAATGACCCCAGTTCCTTAATTCTGTGCCTTTTAGTGGCAACAGATGGTAACATTAAAGCTAATATTCCTCGAATATGCATTTTGGAGGGATTATATTTTTTAAGGCAGGGAGGTGATGGGTATAGAGGAGGGCACTTGTGGGGATGAGCACTGGGTGTTACATGGAAACCAATTTGAGAATAAACTATTAAAAATTAAAATTAAAACATGTGTATGATAATATAGAAAAAAATCTATAATAAATAGTGAGCATTTGTTAATGGACCATCTCTAATACATACAGTACTGACTGTCATCTTACAGATTATAAATATATTAATTTAGTTGTGAAACTTCAAGTCTTCTCACACCTACCTGGCCAATAAGTAAGCTCCTGAGAGCAGGTATTTTGTTTTGTACACTATTTGTATTGAATATTTCTCATACGGCTTCTTTGTCTCTTATTCTAGTTGTCACTTTGGTGACCAAACATGCATGAGCTCCACTGGATTTTGCTGTCAATGTACTGTCTCGTGCTTGCTCCTGGTCCTTCATGTCCTAGATTTTTATTTTTGGTGCTGCTGCAAGATCCCCATCAAGTAGCATATGCTAAGTGGAAGTGTAGGTTTTCCTCATGAGGTGGACCTTTTCTAATGGGGTCCAGTGGATCCGTTCTGCCTCCTTTTGCTTCCTGGTATATGGTGCTTGCTCTGCTTTTCAGGGATGGGGCTGCAGGATCAAGCAGCCAGATTCACTCATGCGGCAAGACGGATACTCCTATTTGTGTTCCTCTTCCTTCCCAGTTTTATTTCCTTTGACCCTCACTGTCACCTCCTCAGATCAAATGGGAATTTGTTAATTAAGTAAGATACAAAAGCTCCTTGCCTCAGGCTCTCTTTTCTGCTTTAAGATTTGGTACCAGCCATGGTCCCAGAAAGCAGACCCCTGATTGGCATTTTGGAGCAGTGCTGTTCACCAGTTGGATGAGAATAAGAACTTATACCAGCAATGAGTGGGGTAGAAATAACTTGGGTAGACAGTGGCATTATAATGATGAACATTTTCTCCCAGGTTTTACTTAAGATGAAGCACAGGTAGAAAGTGAGGTGCTGTGGTATGTGGTAACCATGGCTATTGAATAGGGACAATGATAATTCTAGGAATTGTAAGAGAGAGCTGGCTTTTAAATTTTTCATTAAAGCCTTAAAAAATATTTGTGCTTGAGGTGCCAGGGTGGTTCAGTGGGTTAAACTTCTGAGTCTTATTTTGGCTCAGGTTATGATCTCAAGGTTGGCTCTGCACTGACAGTGAGGAGCCTGCTTGGGATTCTCTCTCTCCCCCTCTCTCTGCCCCTTCCTTGCTCTCTCTCTCTCAAAATAAATGAATAAACATTTAAAAAAATGTGTTGTGTTTGAAATTGTTCCTAATGGTTTTCTGGGATGGCTATTTGAAGGTTGTGCATGACAGTGGATTACATTGTGGATTCATTGTTTTTCAAAGTGTGATTTCCCAGAATAACAGAATTAGCATTACATGGAGAAATGCAAATTCTCTACTGAATCAGAAACTTTGGGGCAGACTCCAGTAATCTGTGTTTTAATAGGTCTGCCTCATGATTCTGAGGTCCACTAAAGTTTGAGAACCACTGGCCCATAGTGATGGGGTGTAATGAAACCAATACACCATAGGTCTTTGAACCTAGAAAATGTTTGCCACACCAGCACCCGTTCTAATAAGTTTTGACTTCCTTACAGATAGATCTTCCCCCATTTACTGGCTAATATTCCCAAGACCACTATAAAAAAAGGAATGCACGATTTCTATTGGCTTGTTTCTTCCTTCTACCTAGTCAGAAGAGGGCCTAAAATGATAATTGAGTAACCTGCTTTATCCTACTTGGAGAGTCAGAATTCAGTAATGTTACAAATCAAAGCCTCCCGTTGACAAGGTTGGGCTGACCACCAGCATGTTATCTTACACTCAGTATTTAACTTAAGTGTGGTCTCAGATTCTCTTTTTTCCAAATGTAGGACATCATAACTGCCTGCTTTCTGTTTTTCTTTCTTTCCAGGCAGGCTGCAGAGATTAGGGCAAAAAGAGTCATCCAAGCAACAGGCTGCCTGGGTGGTCTGGTCCCATTCCCACAGCCCTGGGCATTAAGAGAGAGAACTCTCACTTTTGCCAGCCCACGGTTTCTTGCATGCAGTGATGAGGCCTGGTTGGCAGAAAGCCAAGGTAATATGGTTATGCCCATGATTACTATCTACACTGAGCTCACCAGGATTAGCAGATGAAGTGACAGGCCTGGTAAACCCCAGTAGCATCCAATGGTGCAACACAACACAGGAGGGAGCCGGTCTCACTCTTGGCACCACTCAGCTTTTCTGTCATCACTTGGGGGTGGGTGCTTGCTTCCCTCAGCCTCCTGACATGCATATCTCTTCTGTGGTGATGAGCTGAAGTGGCTTTCTTGGTGTTGTACGTAGACCATAACGGGCTTCTGTGATTAGAAAGTCCCTTCTCCTTCAGTTGATGTTAAACCAACCCGACTTGTTGTCCACTATCTTTATACTTTTCACTTTGTGGCAGAAGTCTATTTTTCTTGGTTGCTGTCTGCTTATAGCCACAGTTCTTTTAGACATACTTTTATTTCCTTTTATTCTCCTTCGATAAATGTATTATGAAGGAAAAGCCCTAGACACAGACAGACACTGCTGTACATTTCTTCATCTTTCAAGTTTGGATGACCACGAGTAGAATGCTAAGAGAGCTTTTATTTGCAGATGAAATGGAAGACTCATAAGCCACACAAAGGAACAGTCCAGACAACTGACTACCAGACTTTGTTGACCAGTTTTCCTGGTTGAGTGCTGAAGTATAAGCATTGATGGAGCAGATCTTAGGTATTGTGGGCAGCAAGGCAAAGGGTGTGAACCTAGCCTTCAAGAATCCCATAGTCTAGGTATGGAAGGATTGAGGGATATATAAAAATAGAAAAACAATAGAACTTTGTAGAAGGCACCTGATGGGAGACAAATGAAGACCTTACTGAAGACCTCACTGAGGTGGTGATGCTGGAGCAAAGTTTTGAAGACAGATAAAATGGAAAAAAATTGCTAGCGAGATGAATGGGATATGACAGCCACAGGAAACAGCATGATGTCTGCTGGGAAAAACAAGTAGATGTTTCTGCTGGAGTTTAAACTGTCAGTGGGAGGAGCAAAAGGATCTGAAACTGGAGAAACGAGCAGGGCTGGGCAGATTGTCTTGTATTCCCAGAAGTGCAGGCTCGAACTGGGTGTTATATGGAAACCAACTTGACAATAAACTATTTCCAAAAAAATGTTAAATCATTTATCTTATTATCCTGACACAACTACTTTTATTTATGCATACTATCTACATACATATATGTATTTATAACTCATAATAATACACATATTATTTTACATTTCACTATTTTCACAAAATTATCTCATAAGCTTAACTTGATGTTTCTACATAATTTTCATTTGAATGGCTTCATAATACTAAACTGTGTTGATGTACCATAATCTAGTAAATCATTATTTTGCTCAAAAAAAAAAAAAAAAAGAAGTGCAGGCTCAATTCCCTAGGCCGGTGCTTGACAAGCTGTGGTCCTTGGATGAGCCACATCTGCATCACCAGAGAATTGGTTAGAAATGTAGATTCTCAAGTCCCACCCTGGCCACCAAATGAGGAACTCAGGGGGCGTGGCCAGCAACCTTAATTTTAACAAGCTCTGATTTTGATGTGCACAGAAGTTAGAGTCTCTGCTTTCAGGGCTGAGGAGCCAAAGCAAGTTTCTGGGCATTAAAAAGTTGGAACTTTAACAAGACCCTCTTATAGCAGTGTGGAAGGAGCATTGGAAAGGATGAGCCTCATGGCAGTCACCAGATGGGAGATTATTCCAACTATCCAGATGAGAAATGAAGGTGAGAGCAAGGAGCTAAGTGGTACCAAAATGGAAGAACTGCAGAAAAGGGGACCCAGGAGAAAGGTTGAAAAGGTGGTCTTGGAGACCAGCTAACCATGGTGTCTGGACCTGGGGACTTCTGCTGCTGTGACTAACTAAGGTTGATGGGGGTGGCCTAGGATGTCATGCTGGCTAAGCAAGGAGGACATGTTCTCCAGTGCATGCCAGCATCCACAGAGATGCTTATTAGCTGCTTCTTTCTGGACTTTCATGGGAGAAGAATCAAGAGCTCTTTCTGAGTGATCAGAGCTATTGGCACAAAGATGACCAATTATTATATACAGACAAAAATTATTCTATATAGAAAAACCAGGCTTGCTAGTGAAAAGAATGTGTAAAGTGTGTGTGTGCATACTTGCACACATACCACATTTTAGGGTGCAATATTTTTCTTTTGGCTTCTGGTGATTTTTTTTTTTTTAATGCTTTATTTATTTCTAGGAGAGACAGAGGGAGAGACAGCGTGAGCAGGGGAGGGTCAGAGAGAGAGGGAGTCACAGACTGAAACAGGCTCCAGGCTCTGAGCTGGCAGTCAGCACAGATCCCGACGCGGGGCTCGAATCCACAAACCGCGAGATCATGACCTAAGCGAAGGTCGGACGCTTAACTGACTAAGCCACCCAGGCGCCCCTGGCTTCTGGTGATTCTGTACCTCCTGAGTGCCTGTATTCATATGCAGGAGACAGTATGAGATGAATTTCATAGCTATCAGTGCTTCACTACATCCATGTTGATAATTGTCTCAGCTTCTGTGCATTTGGACTCCAGCAAAGAATTCACATAGAAATGTCTAAGAATTTTTGTTTTGGAGGGGTGGGGGGGTCACTTCCAGACTTAAGTAGCTCTTGTAAGAATGTTCTAAAATTCAGGCTATAAGCCACAGAGTGTGATTGTGCTGCTTTATTGTCCCAGAACAGGGCACCCAAGAGTCACATTAACAGATTGTTTTATTTCCACCGAATGCCCTATTACGGGTTGAGTTGTATCTCCCTGGAAGATATGTTCAAGTCCTAGTCCCAGTACCTGTGAATGTGACCTTACTTGGAAACAGGGTCTTTACAGATGTAATCAACTTAAAATGAGACTGTACTTATTTAGGGTCAGCCCTAATCCAGTGACTGTTGTCTTAAACAGGAGGGAAATTTGAACACAGACAGAATGTCATGTGACTATGGAGGCAGGAGTTGGAGTGGTGCATCTATATGTCAAGCAACACCAAGGACTATAACTACCAGGAGCTAGGAAAAGATGAGGAAGGAGCCCCACCTTAGAGACTTCAGAGAAAGCACCTTGATTTCCAACTTCTGGACTCCAGAAGTAGAGACAATAAATTTCTGTTCTTTTAAGCCATCTGAGCCTATGGTAATTTATTATGGCAATACAAAAAACTAATACATGCTCCAGACCTTTAACGAGGGTAAGATCCACAATTGCAATGCAAAAATGGAAAATTAAAATGAAAAAAAAAAAAGAAATAGCCAAAACCAACAAAGAACAAACAACCAGCAAAAATGTGAAATTTAGGCAATATAAGACTTTGTAATCAGAGGAGTTTGGGAGACAGAAGAGGAACCTCCTGCGTGAAGAAAATGGATAGTAAGCTTCTTATCAAACTGTCTCAAAGGGTAATAGACTGCCTTCTAAGATGGAAGGAAAAATTCTCCATAACTTTCAGGGAAAATAAGGACAGCCAGATAACCTCCCCATTCTGTGACAGCCTATCACCAAATGAGAAATGGAGAATAATAGGAAAGACAGAGATGACATAAAATGGACCCCAGCATGAAACATTGCTGGATTAACTCCAGCAACATTTGTGTACGTTGTCATGTCAATAAAATTACTGAAATTGAATAGAGTGTGAAAAAAAGACGATATTACTCAAGGGACACAGGCAGTACATATTCACATTAAGGGGAGGTTATAATACAGAAAGTTTCTATGGTTTGTGATGCCACCAAATTCCAAACAAAGGGGGTATGATTTCATTGTTTCCCTCTATGGCATTTCTGCAGAACTGAGCACGTGGTTATAATGAAATTTGGCTCCTGAGAAGTGAAATCAAAGTTCAGAGATGCGTCAATAGGTTGGATTGCACATTCATTTATCGGCATGCCTTGGGCTGCTTCCTCTCAATTAGGAGCTGTGAGCTTGCTTTATTCACCAGCAAGAATTTGATATGAGGAATAAGCTGGAGGTTTCCCATTCTTTTTTTTTTTTTTTTTTTGAGGTTTCCCATTCTTGACAAGGGAGAAAGTTGAGACTGAATATGACTGAGGTCAGCATGGCAGTGTAGCTGGAAATTCACCTCTCTCCTTCTCTCCTTGCCTAATTTTGGAATAATTCCTTTTTATCGCTTTCACAATCCCTGGAACCCTCACTACATACTCCCTATACACTTCTTCTGCCATATTATGCAAAGGTCAAGGTGCACTATTCTCTTGGCTGAGACTGAGAACTGCTATAGGTCAGTCCGTTTCCCTTCTGCAGCCAAGAAAGCCGTTCTGCCAACTCTTTTCATCTCTAGCAGTCTGACTGCAGAACGTGAGGTCTGATATACCCATACCCCTTGTGGCAGGGCATTGGGAATTCTGCTGATGATATATACAGAGAGTAAGCTCTTGACTCAAAATATGCAGACAGGTTTTTTTTCTGACACCCAATTGCCAGTATTTCCCCTTGAAGATTATTTTCTACTGAATGTGTTTGTAGACTGCTTTAAGTTCTCATGCTTTTATAAAAACAAGTCAAAATGAAATAAGACACAGCATCTAACTCATTATTAGATATATCTTAAAAAGGTCCACAGTTGTCAGACTGGTGAGGAAGACCTGTTTTTTTCTTTCCTGGGGATGTTATTAATATACTGAGCTCAAGATAGTTAACCAAATTTTTATTTTTTTTAATAGTTTATTGTCAAGTTGGTTTCCATATAACACCCAGTGCTCATCCCCGCAAGTGCCCTCTAAATTTTTATAAAGCAGTGGAATGTAGATACTATTATGAGCCTTATTCTATAAATGAAAACTGAGCCTTAGAGGTGTTAAAAACCTTGGCCAAGTTTGCAGCGTTAGGATTGGGACCCAGGTGTACATCTCTCCCCAACCATGCTCTTGACTACTGTGCTGCAACTGCCTCTCATGAGCTGCAATGTTTGGGGAAGCACAGAATGTCAGAGCTGGGTGACCTTAGCAATCATCCAAACAACCCTTCAGCCTATACATATATCCCTTCGATTACACTGCTGAAAAATGGGTGTCTAGATGCTACCTGCACACCTTAAGTGTTGGTGAACTTACCATCTTTTCAGATAGCTTATGCTATATTTTGGGTCAGATTTAAGCATTAAAAGTCATTTTAAAATTCCTATTGTGATTTGTGGTTTTTCCATGCGTTACCTTTACCCTATTATCCTAGCTCTTTATTCTGAGACCACTCAAAAAAATATGAATGCTTTGCCAACCTGAGGAACATTTAAGGACAGGTTTTGCTTCTTTCTAAATCTTTGTTTTTCATTCAATCATCTAAGAAGACCTAATCCATGATGGATTTCAGAAATTTTGCTTTCCTTAGAACATGTTACTCTTTGTTAAATTCCCTTTGTAATTGTGGGGAATAAAATTTGGACACGATATTCCAGGTGTGGTTTGGGCAGAAAATAGCAAGGTGAGACTTTTTTTCATCTATTCTTTTGCCATTTTTGGCTCCAGGAAGCAGGCTGGTATTGACTAAGTTTCACAGACGATTAACTTGGGCTCTGCTATGCGTTACAATTTGAGATGACTCAGGTGTACCTTTACACTATCAATGAATAGGGCAATTTTAGGAACACAGGCCACAAAATGCTCAGTCCTTTGCATATTACATTGACCAGCTTCTGTAAAGATGTAAACATAGTTCTTGGTCCAAATTGAGTTCATTAAATCCAGCATCTCAACTGATGTTATAAATGCTGCCATCTAGATACCTCTTCCATGGCTACTTGCCAAAGACCTTCATATAAATCTACAGATGAGACAATATTATCAGTTCCAATACATTTGGTTAGGGCAAACATTCCTAGGTATAGTATATACATTTTGGACACAGCCTGTAGTTTTATATAAATCATCCAATTTAGGAGGAAGAACAATCAAGAAGTCTCAAAACTTGCAGGAAATGTGTTTAGCGTCTGTCTTAGTCTACTTGGGCTGCTATAACAAAACACTACTTCCTAGAGAAATCTGAGAAACCAAGGCTCAGGAGGGTGGAATGACTTGGCTAAGGCAAGGAACTGGCAGTAAGCCTTCAAACTCTTGTAAGTTCATTCTAGGTCTAGCTCAACTGCTACCCCCAGATTGCTTTACTGTTCCAAATTGTACTCCTTCCAGGCAATTTGAAGGCATGTCAAACATTTTCTCCTCAGAGGCAGGGTTTCCTCAAAGAATGATCCTACTGTGATATCAATGAGCTAATTCTAGACTCATCTTAAAGTTAATCAAATAGGACAAACACTAAGTTACTCATCTTACTGCAATCATCTTATTGAAATGAGAGAGGCTACTTTGACCCAACTTTTCTTACCAGATCAAATCAAATCAATGATTTTTAGGAATCCAAATGTATTTGTGCTTAGAAAACAAGAAAAAGTAAAACAAAGGTTTTATTGAATTACAGAAAGAAATTTTCATCAGTCAATTTATATTACTGCAAATCTTTTGGATTTAAGATTTTAAAGGTAGAGAGAGGATGGGTGAAAGGGTGGGTACTGAATTTGATCAAACTGCAAATGAGCAGTATCCAAAGGCTTCGTGATTATTTTTAAATGCTACAGAATAAGGCAAATCTCTAAATCTTTGAGCCAGAATTCCCTTAGTACTGAGGGAATGGGTCATGGGTTACCAGGCTCCCAGGGCCAGGTATGAATTGTCAGCATACAGGTTTATAGAGGCTCCCGGTGCACACTTTGACCAAAAGCATTGAAAAAGAAATGAAACACTACACTGGCCAGACAAACAAGGCTCCAGGCCAGAGTTGGCTCCTGGGGTTCTAACTAATGACCCCTTGGCCATTAATGACCCACTCTTTTTGCTACTTAGTGGCTTATTCATTACACAGTACAGAATTCAACTCCTCTTGTTGGTACTGGTTTCAGATTCTTTGGTCAGTTCTGGAAGGCTAAGAGGACTGCCCTGTGCATGGAAACATACTTCAGGAGGGAACAAATGTACTTAGGAAAGGAGAAAAGAGCTGGTCACCATAAAACCCATTGGGGAAGTTGATAAAAATGAGGTGCCTAGAACTCTCAAGTCCTATAGCCTTTTGGGGCTACCCCACTGATGACTTTTTTAACGACTTAAGTGTTTCTCTTATGCCCAAAGGAACCAGCATCCTTTTTTCTTTCCTATTTCTTTATTTTCTTAAAAATTTTTATTAGGGAAATTTTTAAAAAATAAAAAAAGAGAGAGAGAATATGAACCCCTAGGTATCCATTACCCAGCTTAACAACTGTAAGCTCACAGCCAATTTTGTTTCCTCTGTATTCCCTCTCTCTGAACTTGCCCTCTCCAACCTCCTTTCCTCATTTTTTGAAGCAAATTCCAACCATTGTGTCAACTTATCTAAAAGTATTTCAGTGTATCTCTGAAACTTTGTTATTCTTTTTTAGAATCCTTAGCCATAACCACAATACCATTCATTATTACCTAAAAAATACCCTAATATCATCGAATATTCAATCAGTGTTCACATTTCCTTGATTGTCTCATTATATTTATTTTTTATAGTTTGGTTTAATCCAGATTCAAATAAAGTACACATATTGCAATTGTTGATACCTATTACAAGTCTCTTTTAACCTAAATGTTCCCCTTCCATCTCATTTTCTCTCTCTTTTTCTTTGCAATTTAGTTGTTGAAGAAACTGAATCATCTGTCCTGAAGGGTTTTCCAGTGTCTGAATTTTACTAATTGGATCCCATGGTGTCATGTAATGAGTTTCTCTGTTCGTCTAAATTGCTCGTTAGATCTAGGGGCTTGATTAGATTCAAGTTTTATTTTACTTATTTTTTTTCCCCACAAGACCACGTAGTCAGTGGAGTTCTGTACTTTCATCAGGAGATCTACAATGTCCAGGGGTCTCTTACTGTGACATGAGCAGTATTGATGACCATAATGTAGGTCTATCAATTCCTTGTATTTACCAAATATTTATTTCCTAATTCCACCATTTCTTCTTCACTTGGTATCTGGAACACCTGAAAAAGAAAAACTTTCCCTCATCACCAGTTAGGTTACTCTGAGGTACAGATCTTTATAGGAACAGAAAGATAATTGCTTGATACTTTACTTGTATCAGTTTTCAGAATAATGGTTTCCTAAGTTTCCCTCAGTTACTATTGAGTTTCGTTTTTGCCGTTGTATTTTTTAGCACCATTTGGGCTTATGGACTCAAACATACTTGATATCATATTAAAAATATGATTCTTAATATTTTTTCAAAATTTATTCTTATTAATGGTCATATCATCCCAGTTTTGGAGAATGGGAGACTTTTTAATTTGGATCCTGAGTCCTTTTGACAAAACCGTAGTCGCCCTTACTTCCTTGCTTTTTGTTATAATAAGATATTTCAGGCTCACCTTGTCTGTTTCTTAACCCAGAACCAGCCATTTCTCTAAGGAGAGACCTTTTGTGGGAAATATTTAGAAACCATAGTCTGGATACTAGGAGTGCTCACTGCCGATGGGTTGGTTATTGTTTCTAGACCTTTTAGCTGATGAAACGGGGAAATACATTTTCTTTTTTTTTTCAATTTTTTTCAAAAATTTTTTACATTTATTTATTTTTGAGAGACAGAGCAAGACAGAGCATGAACAGGGGAGGGACAGAGAGAGAAAGAGACACAGAATCCAAAGCAGGCTCCAGGCTCTGAGCTAGCTGTCAGCACAGAGCCTGACGCAGGGCTCGAACCCACTAGCCATGAGATAATGACCTGAGCTGTAGTCGGACGCTCAACCGACTGAGCCACCCAGATGCCCCTGGGAAATACATTTTCAAAAGATAAAATTCATCGTATTATTATGGTACTTCAAATTCAGAATTATGGAGTTTTAATTTAACTTCATTGTTCTTATACCTATAAACCCTTTCTCCTACATTGAAAATCCCAGTGCTCAAAAAATGTCAACATAAGCATTCATTAATTTTATCCCAGAATACACATAATAGAATCTAAGAATAATAAAATTAACAATGCAAATAATAATATGATAACTTGATACACACAATTTATAAATTTTTGCAATTATTTTGGTTTAAGATTTATCCTAATTAGGATGTAAAGTCAACTGATGTGTTTTAAAGTATCTTGGAATTTTTCGGTGTGGTGGTTATGTCAACAACTTAGGTTCATTTACTTCATTTTCTTTCAGAATTTCAGGGAATTTTTTTTTAATTTAATCTTGTTTTATATCAGTAATTCCTCTTTCTGTTAAAGATTATCTGGAAGCTGATGTTTCTCCACTTAAACTTTGATTTAATATCTTGCTTTCTTGAACTATGGAATTGTTCTATAGAAGTGCTTCCTTTAACCACCATTAATTTTCTGTACATCTTTGCCTTAATCTTAAGACCTTCCCAGTTCCTTAAATTCACACAAAATGATCATTAACACACTTTATGTGCACAGGAGACTTTTAATTAAGGATTATTTGTGGGCAATGGGTAGGGCTTATAGGCAATCACCTAAACTTGAGTGTAGGCATCATATTCTAAAATTAGTCACAATCCCTTCAGGCCCTGACCTGCTGCCATCTTTTATCCTTCTGAGTCCTCTCTGTTATTTTCTGGCTTAAACCACAAACTTAGTCATTTAGTTACTTTTCCCTCCAGCAGAGATAGCTTTTTAGGATTAGCCCATAGGCAAAGAAAGTAGTAGTGCCTCATATATCATAACAGGTTGAAGAATGAAGATAAGGCAGATAAAACATTGTTAGCAGACCCTGTAGTAAGTACAGGCAATACAAGCCTGCAGGGAAAATTGTTTTTCCACCCCTAAAACACTCTACTAAGTCACCATTTAAAAAAATGGACCAATGTTCTTAATATGCTTCTGTCACATCAACCACCATCATTACAAATAAAAAGAAATATCACATTTTATTAATTTTAAATTTATCTTCTACATGTAGATCAAGGGTCCACTGGTTTGAAAAGTTGCTGCTCTTCTGAACGTGGCAGCTACAAGGTGAACTGAGAAATAAAAGGATCATCTTACTGGCCCAGTGGACTTTCTTCATTTTTCCTTATCACTTAGGGCCAGGGAATAGGGAGTCTCAGGCTAGAGCATAGAATTATCTCTCCCAGCACAGTAGCATAATAAACATAGAAGCATGATGGGTATCCGGAATGGTGATACTTGTGGGCAGGAAAGCACAGCTCCGTAATTGGTGCAGAAAGAAGAGGGATATTTGCTGAGTTGGGTATGTTGGGGATCTATGAGCTTTCTCCATTTTCTTCTTCATCTTTTCTTCCAGTCCTGGCCCTGCATTCCAGGGACCTAGGAATTTGCACAAGGCTTGCCATGGCAGCTGGTGGGTATGGAGGGGAATAGCAAGTAGTGTGTGTCCAGGAAGGAAATTAGCAGCCTGAATACTCTAGCCACAGCCCAGAGCAAGAGGGACACTTGGAGGAAAACAGGCTTTCCATAAGAGGGCCATAGGGAGGATGTGTGTGGTACAGAGATAAGATTGCAAGGATTGTGGGCTCCAGGGGATGCAGGGCTACTGGAATATGGAGGACCCCTAAAGTGTGTGGCCTCAGCTCTCCTTCACTAGGATTCCAGTGCCTGAGTCCTCCTTAGTAAGTCTGCCTGTATTCAGTCCATTCTTATTCTGCTGTAATTTTCTTAAACAGAGCAGTTCAGCTTCCATCTCCAACCCAAACCAAGCCTTTGACCGAGCTTTCTATACCCAAACACCCATTGTAGTGTCCTATAAGCACAGGGCCATCTACTCAGAGTCTCCATCTTTTCATAGTGGAAAACACTGACAGGAGCGCAGATATTTCTTGGTTGCCTAATTACAGTCTAGTCTCTCTCTCTCCCCACATCTCCTTTCAGAGCTTGTGGGTTTTTATTCCCTTCTCTTTCTTTAAGCTATAGATGTATCGGAAGAGGTAGAAACTGATGTGTAGCCCAGGAAGTGTGACTATACCCCATATGACAGAAGCTGGACTCAATAATTTTTGTCTCTCCTTTCCTCCCTCAGTTCCTTTTCTAAGATGAGCTTTCTGTGTCTTCCTGAAATGGGAGGTCCCATGATAGCTGCCTCAGCCCTGCTGTAGTGTTTTCTCCTGCTCTCGAGGTCTTGATGCTTCCTTAAACCAGCAAGAACAAAGAGATCTCAGACCCTTTAAGGAGAGGCGGTTTTTCTCTCAGTTTATAATCAGAAGGACACCACCACCACCAACAATAAAAACACTGCCAAAATTAAGTACAATGAAAATGTGTATTTATAGTGTGGATAAGCTGTACTTTAAATAGGTAATTTAAAAATTCATATTTGTTTGTCCATAGCTTCTTAAGTAGCACATGGCTAAACACTATGGAGCAAAGCCTCCTCTGCTTGGGGATGTGGATATTCTCTGGCCTGCTCACTTCCTGCCTAGAGCGCCATTTGCGTCTTGATGGAATCATTGCTTGACTTCAGGGGGAGAACTTTTGTCCTCTTGCTTTTGTCTTTACCACTTAACAGAGATCTTTTGAGACCAGATCCCCATCATGGCAGCATGTTTTCTCTAACCCTTCCCGTTCCAGAAGGATACATGGGTTTTGAGAGGGCAGTGACCGCCCTGTTGGGAGGTAGGAGTGTGAGTACATGGAGAAGCCATCACCTGCAGTCCGTCATCTTTAGCTGCCTCTCAGTTTGGCTGGTGATGGTCCATCTCATATTTCATACCTGCTGTTCATGATTCTTTTCCCCATCTCAGCCTTGAAAACTGTTGAGAAATACTGTTTTTGTTAACTGTGCTCTGAGAACAATTGTGACCCTTGTTTCTTCTCCCAGCTGACCAAGGCTCCCATGGCTCACCGTGGTCTGGATCTCTGAGTCCAGAGAGGAGTCTGAGCTCTGGGTTCCTGGGATGCTTGGCAAGACGTCCTGTTTTACCTCTACAGGTTTGGTGCAATTCCTGTGACTCTATTTGGAAACTCAAATCAGAGGAAATATCTGACATGTTTAAATAGACTTATGGGACCTGTATAATAGAATGTGTCTAATGAGTACTGACCAGGAGAATTCGTGCCATGTGACCACCCTGGTGGATTACTGGCACCGGAATGATAATCATAAGCTCACCAACGGGGTGCTCTGTCACATGGCCACTCCTTTACATCTCTCAGAGACTTGCCACTTCTGTGCTCTGCATAGTTATTCATGGGCCATATATCTCCAGGCAGGCCTTATTCTTTCTGTGACCACATTTCTCACCTATAAAACAAAAGAGTTTTAGTAGAAAATCTCTAAGATTTTTTTCTAACTTTAACAGCTGTGTGGTGTTATGAGCTCCTACTTTTGATTTATCTTTCCTTTCTCCCATATATCCTTGAGAAATCCCAGGAATGAGGAAACCGGACCGTAGGTGACCACTGCAACTTACCAGAATATAAAGTATTCTCCTCTCTTTTCTCCAAAGCCAAATGTAAGAGATTTGCAAAAGCCCCATTGGGACAAAACTGTGTCTCTGAATCACTCACTCTAGTTATTTATTTGCATTAAAATTAGTATCACGCTGCATTTATAGAAACAATGCTTACAGGTTTAGCATGGATCCTGATCATTAATGGAAAAATAAATTAAAATCTCTTCTCAACCTATAGAATCTTGGCACACTTATAGATAAGATTCATTTGATTAAACAAGGCTTAGAGGCGATGTGGGAGACTGTGTCCTTGACGTAACTGAGCTGAGCATATCTTATCATGAGGTTTCTGGGGAATTGACTTGAAAATCAGAGCTCAGAAGCCCACATAGGCAGACAACAGAGCTGTGTGGTGAGCAGGAGGAGAAGAAGGAGGATGAGAGAGCTCTCCAGACATTATCTCCCAGGAGCTTCCAAGAACCACTTCTCAGATGAGATGTTCTTGTACAACTTCACTTGGTGATGTTCCTTCAAGAGTATACCCTAAACTGCCCACACTTCTTGCCTTTGCACCAGATTTTCTGCTCTGGGAATACATGGGGTGGGGGTGGGTGTCGCGGAGAGCAATGGGCAGAGAGTCCTTTCACATGCCTGCCAATGTAAAAGATCTCAAGATTTGGCCCCAGTTAAATTTGGCGCCTGATGTAACTTTCAGGCTGCTTCCTCTAACAAAGACAGGTACAGTCCACACATTGTTTCAACCCACACTTATTGAGCACCTACTCAGTACTGCCCTTGTTGATGTGACATTACAACCTAGCAGGTGTATAGGATCCTTGACAAAGAATTATATTGCAGTGCGGTCAAGGCCATGTCCTGTTGAACCCAGGGTGATATGGGAACAGAGTGGGGGCCCTGACCTTGCCTGGCCATTAGAGAAAATCTGGCCCAAATCTCTTAGGGCAATCACTGGCTCAGTCTCTGCAGATAGTGTTTGCTTGAGAGAGAAAGAGCAAGAAGAAGTGAGCAAAAGAGGTCATTTACAATTCTGCCATTCATAAATTTGTCCAAAGCTTTTTGGAAGGCATTTATATTTCCTGCCAGCACCACCTCTTGGGGGTGATGAATTCCAATAAGTTCCAATCTGTTTATTACTCACTGTGAGAGAAATTGCTTCCTTTTATGTCTGGAACTAAACCCGGGTCACGTTTCACAGGATATCACCTACTCACAGAGTTTTGGAATTTGGTGAGTCAGTCTGTGCCCCATATATCCTCAAGATTCTTGGTTCTGTGAATCCCAATCCCTTCCCCTTCTGGTCTTCAGACTGAAGACTGTAACCTTTCACCCTGTCTGATATTCCCATTTTATCTGTCCTTCTCTGAAGCTCTAGTTGTCATATCTTTATAGATTGTGGTGGCCAGCACATCCTCGATCATCTTGTTTCACAAGAAAGCACAAAAGCTGCTTTGTATAAAGGAAGAGTTTTTGCGCTCTGTTTTGGGAAGCACAACATGGAAACACAGTGCAATTGATTGAGAGGCACTCCAGGGCGTGGCCCCCTGCTTCTGAAGCTTCTTTATACTGCCACATACCCACAGTCTGCGACATGATCAGCACTCGCAGGATGGAAGGCTGTAGAATAACCAAGTGAACAAGTATCCTGAGTGCTGCTGGATCTCCTGGTCTTCCATCATTACCGAGAACCCAGAGGCCTATACATTATACTTAGAGTTCTGATTTTGAAATTTCTCTCTAGCCTTCCTAACTTCTCACTAGAATTATAAGTGCTTCCTTGGTGTCACCACTTTTTACTGCCTGTTGGGTTTATCTATTTATAATGCTTTCTTTAAAACATTATGGTGTTTTTATGATTCTAAAGTGGAAAATGTTGATTTTGGAAAAGGCTGAGGAATATAGCAGGGATGTAACATCATCCACAATTTAACTACACCTCAACACATTTCTTTTCAGTCTTTTCTGTGATATGTATGTAACTTTTCCTTCTACAAAATTTGAATCCTGCTGATTCATGAACGCTTTTAGATGTCAGAGAATAGTCTTTGAAAGCACATCTTATTCTATTTATTTATTTATTTATTTATGCTCTTGCTATATTTTCTAAAATTGAAGTGTAGTTGACATACACATGTGCATTAGTTTCAGGTGTCCAATGTAGTGATTCAACAATTGTGTATACCTTATGCTATGTTCACCACAAGTGTAGCTATCATCTGTCGCCATACAATACCATTATAATACCATTGACTATATTCCCTATGCCGTACCTTTTATCCCCATGACTTTTTCATTCTATTCCAGATAACTGGAAGCCTGTATCTCCCACTTCCTTTCACCCATTTTGCCCATCCCCCCACCCACCTCCTCTCTGGCAACCATCAATTTGTTCTCTGTGTTTATGGATCTGTTTCTGTTTTTTGTTTGTTTATTTGGTTGGTTGGTTAGTTAGTTGGTTTTTCAGACTCCACATGTAAATGAAATCATACAGTATTTCTGTTTCTCTGTCTGGCCTATTTCACTTAGCATAATACCCTCTAGTTCCATCTATGTTGTCACAAATGTCAAGATCTCATTCTTTTTCATGACTGAGCAAGATTCTATTTCCCATCTATATATCTATATCTATTTCAGATATATATATCTATTTCAGATTTATTTATTTCAGGTCTATCTCTAACTATCTATCTATTATCTATCTATCTATCTATCTATCTATCATCTATCATCTATCTACATATAACATCTTCTTTATCAGTTCAAGTATCAGTGAACACTTTCATATCCATATCACATTTTCTTTAGTTGTTCAAGAATCCATGAACACTTGAGTTTCTTCCATATTTTGGCTATTGTACATAATGATGCAATAAACATATGGGTGCAGGTATCTTTTCAAATCAGTGTTTTCATTTTCTTTGGGTAAATACTCAGTAGCAGATGTACCAGATAGTATGATCTTTCTATTTTTAACTTTTTGGGGACCCTCCATACTATTGAAGATACCATTTTAAATGATTGTTTAATAGTTTGTCAAGTGGATATAAATTTGACCAATTATTCTTTTTTGGATAGGCCAGTTGTTTACAATGTTTGTTATCACAGCTATTTCTCTTTTTCTTAATATTTTCACAATGTATTGGGTCTGATTGTTCCTTGTCCACTACCCATAACTAGAGTGTTTATCTAACTCAGTAGTCTCCAAAGTGAGATGTGGTTACCCAGTACGCAAGGTGATCAAAAATGTGGAAAGAAAATACGTGGAATATCAAGAATGTGGAAAGAAATTCTGATTTTTATTTTATTTTTATAATTAAGCATTTATAATTTCTACTTCTTAATCCCTATTTTAAAATCAATATAGTAGCTAGTATAGGAGTGCATACATATAATCTAGTAGTAAGTGACCATATTCAGAAGTGCCATCTCAAATTTTTTTTCTCCCTAGAGGAGATTGCAATCAAAATCATTTGGAGACCAAAGTCATCCAGAAAATTTGTAAAGCCTTCTTGGAGTTTTCCTGAAGCTCTGGGATTTTAGGGCAAGCTGGATTATGAAGGCCTCCAGAATCTGCTAAGCTCCTGGTAGCTTTTCTCTGTCACTGTCAACCATGGGGTCTCCTTTAGTTGTGGGAACCAAAGGCAAGGTTTCCTTGCTGGATCTTCTTCCTTCTCCCTACACTTGTCAGTTATTGTCCACTCTTTCTGACTTCCTGTGCCATCTCTTGCCTCCTGATGAACTAGAAGAAGTTAGCTTTCACTGCCTGAAGCTCACCTATCCCTATTTCCTCCAGTCCCTGCTTTTCTTCCAGTTTTCTTCTAGTTTTTTTTTTTTTTTTTTGAGAGAGAGATAGAGACAGCATGAGCAGGGGAGGGTCAGAGACAGAGGGAGACACAGAATCGAAGCAGCCTCCAGGCTCTGAGCTAGTTGTCAGCACAGAGCCCGATGCAGGGCTCGAACCCATGAACAGTGAGATCATGACCTGAGCCGAAGCCAGACGCCCAACCGACTGAGCCACCCAGGTGCCCCTTCTTCCACCTAGTTTTAAAGCACGCTCTTGCTTTGTTTTTAACCACTCTTTGAAAATTCTTTCATGATTTCCTTACTCTTTTAAGTAATATCTTTTAAAAATCATGCCCCCAAAGTAACAAAACAAAACAATTAAAGCAAAAGGATATCATTTCTTTAAACTGTTACTAGTCCCTTGCACTTTTATAACTTTCATTTTTGTTAACAACTTTGTCGAGATATAATTGTTGCACCATAAACTGTATACTTTTAACACATACAATTTGATAAGTTTTGATATATGCCTATTTCTGTGAAACCATCACTACAATAAAAATAATGAACATATCCATCACCTCAAAGTTTCCCCAAAGGGTTGTAATTCATTCCTCTATCCACCCTCACCTACTCCTGCTGTCTCCAGGCAACCACCAATGTGCTTTATGTCATTATAAATTAATTTGCACTTTCTAAAATTTATGTACACAGAACTATACAGTATTATTCTTTGTTGACATTCTTTTTAAACTCAGAATTATTATATTTAATTGCATCAGTGTTGTGTCAATAGTTCATTCCTTGTCATTGTTGAGTAGTATTTTATAGATGTACTACAATTTGTTTATCCATTTACCCGTTGGTAGAGATGAACATTTGAATTGTTTCTGATAACGGGTCTTTACAAATAAAATTGCTGTAAACATTTGTTTACAGTCTTTGTATGGACATATTTTTAAATTGTTTTTGGGTGAATATCTAGGAGAAGAATGATTGGATAACCTAGCTGGTATATATCATATATACACACACAAATATATATATATGTATATGTGTATACATATGATGTTTAAATTTTGAAATTCTAAATTGTTTTCCAAAGTGGTTATGCCTTATTACATTCTCACCTGCAGTGTGTGAGAGTTCCATTTACTCCAGATCTTTGCCACCACTGGTATGGTCAGTGTTTCTAATTTCAGCCTACTAGGTATGTAGAAGTATCTTACTGTAGTGTAGATACACATTTCTCCAATGACAAGTGATGGTGAGCATCTTTTCAGGTTCTTACTTGCCCTCTGCATATCTTTTTTGTTGAAGTGTCTTTTCAAACCTTTTTTGCCCATGAAAAAATTTGGGTTGGTTCCTTATTATTGACTTTTGAGGGCTCTTTATGCATTTTGGGACAAGTCCTTTATGAGATGTGCGCTTTGCAAAGATTCTCTACCAGTCTGTACCTTGTATTTTGAGTCTCTTAACAATATTTGAAGAATAAAAGTATTTTTTAATACATAAAATCAAAATTTTATTTTAAGTAAAATAAAATGAAAAAAATGTATTATGTTTTACATTCACATGTTAGGTCTTTGATGTCATATTTAAGAAATAATTGGGGCGTCTGGGTGGCTTAGTCGGTTAAGCATCCAACTTTCACTTAGGTCATGATCTCGCGGTTCGTGGGTTCGAGCCCTGCGTCGGGCTCTGTGCTGACTGCCAGCTCAGAGCCTGGAGCCTGTTTCAGATTCTGTGTCTCCCTCTCTCTCTGACCCTCCCCTGCTCGCGCTGTCTCTCTCTCTCCTAGAAATAAATAAAACATTAAAAAACATTAAAAAAAAAAGAAATAATTGATTAACCCAGAGTCATAAAGATGTTCTCCTATGTTTTATTCTAAAAATGTGATAGTTGTAGGTTTCAAACTTAGGTCCATGATCTATTTTGAGTTCATTGTTGCATATTCTCTCTCACTGAATTTCTCTTGCACCTTTGTTGAAAATCAATTGTCCATGTATGTGTGGTCTGTTTCTGTATTCTTTTTTGTGTTCCATTGATACATTTGCCTATCTTGAGGCTGATACAACACTGTCCTGATTACTGTGGGTTTATAATAAGTCTTGAAATGAGATAGTTTTAGTTCTCTGCATTGTTCTTTTTCAAAGTTGTTTTGGCTATTATTAGTCCTGTGCCTTTCTACATGATTTTCCCCCAGCTTGATTGAAGTAAAATTGACAAATAAAAATTATATGTATTTAGGGTATACAACATGATGATTTAATGTACATATATATACCTGTGAAATGATTACCACAATCAAATTAATTAATGCATCTGTCATTTTGCATAACCACCTTTTTATGGTAAGAACATTTAAGATCTATTCTCTTAGCAAAATCCAAGTATACAATATAGTATTATTAACTATACTCACCATGCTCTACATCAGATCCTCAGAACTTATTCCTTTGACCGACATCTCTCCATGCCTCCTTTACCTGAACCCACCTCCCCTTCCCCCACTCCCCCGGTCCCTGGCAACCACTGTTCTACTCTCTGGTTCTATGAATTGGACTTTTATTAATTTTTAATTTCTTTTTTTAATGTCTGCTTGTTTGATGAATATAATTTATTGTAAAACTGGCTTACATACAACATCCAGTGCTCATTCCAACAAGTGCCCTCCTTAATGCCCATCAACCATTTTCCCCTCTTGACTTTTATATATATAATATATATGTGAGATCATATAGTATTTATCTTTCTGTGTCAGGCTTATTTCCCATAACCTAATGTCCACCAGGTTCATCCATATTGTTGCAAATGGCAGGATTTCCTTCTTTTCTTCTTTTAAAAAATTTTTTATGTTTTACTTATTTGTGAGAGAGAGAGAGAGAGAGAGAGAGAGAGAGAGCATGAGCAGGGGAGGGTCAGAGAGAGAGGGAGATACAGAATCTGAAGCAGGCTCCAGGCTCTGAGCTAGTTGTCAACACAGAGCCCGACGCGGGGCTTGAACCCACGAACTGTGAGATCGTGACCTGAGCCAAAGTCGGATGCTTAACTGATTGAGCCACCCAGGCACCCCAGGATTTCCTTCTTTTCTAAGACTGAATGATATTCCATATATAAAACAATATATTTTATTTTTACATTTTCTGTATTCATTCATTTTTTTTTAATGTTTTTTATTTATTTCTGAGAGAGAGACAGTGTGAGAAGGGGAAGGTCAGCGAGAGAGGGAGACACAGAATCCAAAGACGGGCTCCAGGCTCTGAGCTGTCAGCACAGAGCTCGACACAGGGCTCAAACCCACGAACCATGAGATCATGACCTGGGCCGAAGTTGGATGCTTAACCAACTGAGCCACCCAGGTGCCCCTGTATTCATTCATTTTTTGACAGGTACCTAGGTTGTTTCCATATCTTGGCTATTGTGAATAATGCTGCGATGAACATGGTTGTGCAGATATGCCTTTGAAATATTGATTTTATTTCCTTTAGATACATATCCAGAAGTGGAATTGCTATGTCATATAGTAGTCCTATTTTTAGTTTTTTGAGGAACTACCATACTGTTTTCTATGATAGATACACCAATTACATTCCTACCAACAGTGTACAAGGGTTACCTTTTCCCCACACTCTTGCTAACACTTACCGTCACTTGTCTTTTTGATGACCCATCTTAACAGGTGTGAAGTGATATCTCATTGTGGTTTTGATTTGAATTTCCCTGTGATGGGTGATTGTGAGCATATTTTCCTGTGTATGTTGGCTATTTGTATATCTTCTTTAGAAAAATGTCCATTCAGATCCCTTGCCCATTTTTAAACCAGTTTTACTCTTTGCTATCTTTCACAGAGATAGAAAAAAAAAAGCCGTAAAATTCATGTGGAACCACAAAAACGTCAAATAACCAAAGCAATCTTGAGAAAAAAAGAACAAAGCTGGAGGCATCCTACTACTCCCTGATATCAAACTATATTACAAAACTATAGCAATCAAAACAGTATAGTACTGGCATACAAACAGACACAGACTAATAGAACAGAATCAGGAGCTCAGAAATAAATCTATTCATATATAGTCAACTAGCCTTTGACAAGAGCACCAAGAACACACAATGGGGGAAAGGATAATCTCTTAAATAACTGGTGATGGGAAAACTGGATATCCATGTGCAAAAGAATAAAACTGAACCCTGATCTTACACCATACACAAAAATTGACTTGAAATGGATTAAAGACTTAAATGTAAGACCTGAAACCATTAAACCTCTAGAAAAAAACTTGGGGAAAAACTTTGTAACATGGTCCTGGCAATGATTTATTTGGGTAGAACACCAAAAGCACAGGCCACAAATGCATAAATAAACAAGTGGAACTACATCAAACTAAAAAGCTTCTGTAAATCAAAGGAAAAAATCAACAACGTGAAAAGCCAGTCTATGGAATGGAAGAATATATTTGCAAACTATATATCCAATAAGGGATTAATATTCCTATGAATTTTTATAATCAGTTTGTCAATTTTTATTAAAAGGCCTGTTGTGATTTGATTTCACGTGATTACTATGGGTTAATTTGGGAGATTTAACATCTTAACAACATTTAACATCTTAATCTTATGATTTATGAGCATAGAATCACTCTAGGTCATCTTTCATTTCTATCAGCAATGTTTTTTAGTTTTAATTGTATAGGTCTTTTACATCTTTCATGAGATTTATCTATAAGTAGTTAATTTTTATGCTATTCTAAATGGCATTGATTTTTAAATTTCAACTTCCAATTGTTTGTTGCTAGTTTATAGAAACACAATTGATTTTTGTATATTGATCTTATATCCTGAAATCTTTTTAAACTCACTCATTAGTTCTAATAGCATTTTTGTAGATTTCATTGAATTTTCTACATAGATGATCATGTTCTCTATGAGTAAATACACTCTTAGTTTTTCTTTTCCCATCTAAATGACTTATTTCTTATTGCCTTATTAAATTGGCTAGAACCTATAGCCAAATATTAAATGGAAATGGTGAGAATGGATTTTTTTAAAAAATCTAATTCTTTATATATTTTTTAATGTTTTTTATTTATTTCTGAGAGAGAGAGAGAGAGAGAACAGAGGAGGGTCAGAGAGAGAGGGAGACACAGAATCCAAAACAGGCTCCAGGGTCTGAGCTAGCTGTCAGCACTCTTGGGCTCGAACCCACGAACCGAGAGATCATGACCTGAGCCAAAGTCGGACGCTTAACCAACTGGGCCACCCAGACACCCAGATATTGGATATTTTTATCTTATTCTCAACATTAGGCAAAAAATACTCAGTCTTTCATAATTAAGAATGATTTTAGCTGTAGGGTTTCCAGATCTGCTCTTAATCACATTGAGCAGTTTCGTTTTTTGTTTTTAATTTTTTTAATGTTTTATTAATTTCTGAGAGAGAGAGAGAGAGAGAGAGAGAGACGGCGTGAGTAGGGGAGGGTCAGAGAGAGAGGGAGACACAGAATCTGAAACAGGCTCCAGGCTCTGAGCTAGTTGTCAACACAGAGCCCGATGCAGGGCTCGAACCCACGAACCATGAGATCATGACCTGAGCCGAAGTCGGATGCTTAACCGACTGAACCACCCAGGCGCCCCAAGGAGGTTCGTTTTTATTCCTAGTTTGCTGAAAGTCTTTTATCAGGAATGGTTGTGTTGTTTGTTAAATGCTTTCTCTGCATCAATTGAAGTTGACCATACAGATTTTCTTTTTGGTTTGTTAATATGGTGAATTTCATTCATTCATTCATTCATTCATTCATTCATTCATTTATTACCTATTTTAGTTTTTAAATAGACTTCATGCCCAGCATGGTCTGAGCTACCCAGGCATTGCTACAATGATTTTTTTTTTAATGTTAAACTAGCCTTGTCCTCAGGGGATAGACTCTTCTTAGTAACAAAGTATTATTCTTCTATGTATTTCTGGATTTGATCTACTAAAATTTTGTTAAAATGTTTCCATCTATATTCATGAGGTCTATTAGTCTGGAGTTTTCTTGCAAGATTTTTGTTTGCATTTAGGTATCAGGGTAGTGCTGGTCTCCTGGAATGAGCTGGGAAGTTTTTGTCCCTTTTCAGTTTTTTCAAGATTATGTGTAGAATTAATACTATTTCTTTCTCAAATATTTGGTAGAATTCATCAGTGAAGCTATCTGGATTTACTTTTTTTGTTTTTGTTTTTTTGTTTGTTTGTTTTCGGAGGGGCAGGGGAGAAGTTTTAACTACAAATCAAATTCTTTAATAACATATGGGACTATTAGGGTTATTTTTTTCCTGAGTGAATTTTGGCAATTTTTGTCATGCAAAGAATTTGTCCATTTTGTTTAAGTTGTCAAATTTACTGTTACAAAGATGCTCATAATATTCACTATGATATTTTAATATCTGTAGAATGTATAATGATTTTACCTCTCTTATTCCTGTTATTGCTAATTTGTATCTCCTCTCTCTCTTTATTGGTTAGTCTGGATAGAGGTTTATAAGTGTTCTCAAAAAACCAGCTTTCAGTTTCATTGATTTTTTTTTCTGTGTTATGTTCAGTTTCTTTTTTCACTGATATTTACTCCAATCATTATTATTTCCATTCTTCTACTTACATTGAGTTTTATGTATTTATATTTTGGTAGCTTCTTAGGGTGGAGGCTGAGGTTATTGAGTTGAGAGATTTCTTTTTTGTTTGTTTGTTTATTATTGAGAGAGAGAGAGCACAAGCAAGGGAGGGGCAGATAGAAAGAGGGAGACACAGAATCCGAAGCATGCTCCAGGCACTGTGCTGTCAGCACAGAGCCTGACATGGGACTTGAACTCATGGACCACAATATCATGACCTGAGTTGAAGTCGGACACTTAACCGACTGAACCACCCAGGTGCCCCAAGATTCTTTTTTTCTAATATGGGCATTTGTACTATGAATTTCCCCTGAAGTACAACTTTAGCAGCATCCTGCAAATTTTGTTATGTTATGTTTTCATATACTTGCAGTTCCAAATACTTTCTAATCACACTTTTGATTTCTTCTTTGACCCACAGGTTCTTTGGAAGTATGTTTTTTTTTTCAAACATTTGATAAATTTTTGGACTTCTGCTATTGATTTATAATTTAATTCCATTTTGGTCAGAAAATATACATTATGTGAATTCAATGCATTCAAATTTGAGGCTTATTTGATGTCCCAGATATAATTTGAGACTTGTTTTATGCATGTTTCATGTATACTTGTTTTATGCATATGTTTCATGTTTCATGTGTATTCTGCTGTTGTTGAATGGAGAGAATTCTATAGATGCCATGAGGTCCCCAAGCTCTCAGCTCTGATCCCTAAACTCAGGAAGTTCACCGGGCTCTGCCTGGTCCCCTCTTCTTGTCTATGGTCTGGAAACATCCTTGAGGCAGTAAGCCGGGGCAATTGTAATACTCACCTCATTTGTTTCCCTTTCCTCAGCCATCACTGTCCAACATCCAATGTCTTTCACATTTCATAGAGGAGGGCACTTGTGGGGATGAGCACTGGGTGTTATATAGGAACCAACTTGACAATAAACTATTTAAAAAATTGTTTATTTCAGGCAGGAGGTTAAATCCAGCCCTTGTTATTCCATCATGGCCAGAAGTGAAAGAACTATAAATAGTTTTTTATTCACCTTAATTTTGCCAGTCTGTTGCCAGATAAAATCAGTTTTCTAAAATACAAACGTAAATAGTATAGTAAGATGATTCTCAACAGGTTTTATTTTTAAACCACATACTGTAAAGGAATAAGTCACATACTATAAAATGCCCACATCTTAAGTGATCATTTTAATGAGTTTTGATAGATGTCAAAATTATACAAAGCTTTTTGACCCTGCTCAAGATACAGACTATTTCTCTCACTCCATGAAGTTCCTTTCAGCAAGGTTTTAATGTGCAATTTTGAGAAGTCAGTTGAACTCTATGCATTGACTTTTGAGCTAGGGAAATGAGCCCATCAATTGGACAGTTTCCCCTTCTTGCTTACTCTAGATCCCAATGCACTGCGTAATCTCCTTTGCCCAGGTAGACAGACCCTTATGAGAGTCCCCACAAAATGAATTATTGGACCTCAGGTCCTTAGTGATTTTTGCAAGCAGGTAGAGTTCAGCAATCAACAAGATGAGGAATCATTTTGGGAATCTCAGTGCTCCCCCTTGACAGTCATGGGATGCCTTAGGCTATAATACACTTTCCACCTTGGACCCCCGGGAACTTTCATTTCTGAGATTTTTGAGGTCGTTTGTTACACAGCATTATTGCCACAATGACTAATTGATACATGGTGCTTGATAAATATTGCTGGACTGCTTTCCAAAAATGTTGCACTTCTATTTATACTGTACCAAGCTTGTCAAACTAAATATTATTTTTATTTTATTTTTCCCTGTTTTATTGAGATATAATTGACATACATCACTGTATAAGTTTAAGGTGTACCACATAATGTATTTTTATTTTTAGGTTCTGAGAGTTTAATAGGATGAATTATATTTTTGTTATTGTTTTGTTTTTCAGAAGCATTTCCAAACTTCCAAGGCACCTGTGAACCATGTTGGCATGAAGCATTAATGGGTCTCATTTCCCTTCTGGTGGGTGCACCTGAGGGAAACTTACAAGGCAGCTGGTTGTCGAAGAAGCCAAAACCAGAAGCTGACAGCAAATCATAAAGCCCCTGGGGTATTGTCCTATTTAAATAGATCACCTTGTTTCCAAACATTCATTTATTTCCCTTTTGATTCTTCCTCTTCCTTTTGCAATCCTGTATTTCCAGTTTCACAGTTTTCTAGTGTTTGCTGCATGTTAAGCACTGTGCAAGCCACCTTTGACACTTAATCCTATAATAAGCAAAGCTGCCTGTAAGCCATTCTACCCCCTTTACTTGCTGTTTTACAGTCTCCATCCACCCCGTTGGCTGCCAGCTCTGAATTCACATCATGGCCTTGGTCACTGTGTTGCTCTCTGCATCTCTCCTGGTGTGGTAAGGACCGGAGGGCTCTTACTCAAACCCACCTCACCTGGCACATTGAAACACAGCAGCAACAGCAAGTAAGTCCTGCTGTGAGGGAAGGAGGCTGGGCCACGGGGGCAACTGACCTTTTCTCTTCTCTGGTCCTTTTCTCAGGTCCTATCCCTCCTAACTGTCTTAATTGGCAAGACTGAATATTTTTCTACATTTTTATTTACTAGGTAGGCCTCCCCTTATCTGCATTTTCTGTTCATATTCTTTTTCTACTTATCTATTGCGGTCTTGAATTTTAAAAAATCAATTTATATGAATTCTTTATGTAGCAGAGATATTAAAGCATTTCTGCAATGTTTGCTGCAAAATTCTCTCTGTCCAATATTTGTTTCCTTGGCTTTTGCCATAAAGAAGATATGTCTTCTGAGTGTAAAGTTTGCACCCATAAATAAGAAGGGCCACATTTAAATATGTGTACCTTTCTCTTATCTTTACATAGCCTATAATATGTTTTCTCAGGCAGTTTAAGTCTCACTCTGGAATGCTCAGATTAGCAGCCAAGGATGTATTTAGGAGGAAGGAGAAATTGGATCCCTCTGTGACAGGAATGGCTAATGACATTTTTTCCCTGATGAGGCTGTGTGGTCCACTCCTCATTTATGCGCTCTAAAATATTTATTGAGCATCTACTCTATGCCAGGCACCACTGCCTGGGACATTCTGAGCCCTGGTTTAACGGTCACTGAGATTTAATTGAGTTTTGATGAGATGGATGAACCATACACTATATCAATAAGGTTGAGTAATACCTTAATCACATTCATAGAGTTATTAACTTTAGGGTCTATGGAGACAACTTTGAGGGAGCAAGACAGATATAGTCCCTGCCCTCCAGAGGCTCATAGAAGATTGGAGAAAGCATTCAAGTAAAAGACAGTTACAATGAGCTGGGGCAGGGGCTGTGATGGAGAATATGGGATGGGGGGTTGGGGGCCTTGCAAACATAGAGCAGGGCACCTGGGCCAGATTTGAGGGATCAGGAAAAGCTTCTTGGAGGCAGTGATGTCTGAACAGAGATCTGGGGAATGAATAAGAATGGCTAAGAGAAGAGAGTTGGAAGTCACAGCATTTTTGTGAAGGCAACAACTCAAAAAATCCCGAGGTGAGAGAGAAAAGTCTGTGCCTCTAAGAATGTAAGGCACCATCGGGCGCCTGGGTGGCTCAGTCGGTTGAGCGTCCGACTTCGGCTCAAGTCATGATCTCACCATTCCTGGGTTTGAGCCCCGCATCGGGCTCTGTGCCGACAGCTACTCAGAGCCTGGAGCCTGCTTCGGATTCTTTGTCTCCCTCTCTCTCTGACCCTCCCCTGATCACGCTGCCTCTCTCTCTCTCTCAGAAATAAATAAAACATTAAAAAAAAATAAAAACAAAAAGAATGCAAGATGCCAAAGAGTGTCTCCTAGAGGTAGTATTTGAGAAATGAGTCTATATTTTCACCATTATTCCTCGAATTATTTGACCTCCTTTTTAAGCTCTCCTACCCCTTTGTAAAATATGCCACAGTTATCATTTAAAGGGGGTTGGCTTAGCCAGATCATCCAGCTAGAAGCTGAATCGTCTGTACCCAACTCCATCTAGTCTTGCCCTGTGGGCTATTGATTCCCAGACAGGAGTCAAGGCGATGAGTCTGAACTCCTGGAGGGTGACAGGGACTGTTCGGGGTATTCTCTAAGCAGTGCCTAGTACATTATGGGTCCTCAGTTAATATTCATTGAAGTTTCATTGAGGTTTGATGAGATGGATGAACCATACAATATGTCAATAAAGTTAAGTATTACCCTAACCACATTCTTAAAGTTATTAAAAATGTCAAGAGCAGGGTGATTTATATGCTCATTCTATGGAAATATTGCAAAGACAGTATGTATAAGAACATGCAGGGCTTAAATGATAATGATTTATTTTTCTGGCTCCATCTCAGGCTTAGACTGTTTCTGATGTTGCCTGCCTCTTTGAGGTCTTTAGCCTTTTGACACCATTTCTGGCCCTTAAGAGCAATGGGAGATTGCAGTGCAGGCTGGAGGTTTAGGAGCTGATGCAAATTCATTCCCCAGCTGTCTGCTGTCTAAGAAAAATGCCAGGCAGCCACCTGAGTGTGACCTTTCACATTTGACATGGTTGCCGGAGAGTAATAGGTGCTTCGGCAGGGGGGATGACAAAGCTCTGGCTCTGAGCTGAGACCTGAAGAATGTGGTTCCTGCTCTGACATAGCATGTTTCCCAGGAGAATGCTAAGCAGTAGCAACTTGGGAGCTCAGGAAGGAGTGGGAATTTGAGTTATTTGCTCAGGGAATATGTGTTCACGTTGAATCACTTGCATCTGATTCGCAGCCCAGCCTGCTGTGGAGTAAGGGCTCCCGGCAAGGCCGGCCCTGAGATTCTGCATTAGGGCCTCCACCGCAGCTTCCCTCAAGAGACTGAGCCTCAGGGCGGGGTGCTTGTGTGTCTAAGATCGCACGTTCCGCAGCGCAGGTCGGCACAAGCAGCTCTGCACAGCCGTAGCCAAGCACCCTGTACAGAGAAGCGATTGGTTAAAAAAAAAAAAAAATCTTGATGCTTTGTAATAACTATGAGATTAAAAATCCGGTGAAAAATGACAACAGTTAAACACAAAAACACAGCTTTGCAAGCTCAGGCGCAGCATCGGCAAAGCCTTTACCTCCAGCCCCTTCCCCAGCTGCTCGTGGGTGCCCACACTTTTTGGATGTGCCCCCTAGGTACACTGCAGCCAGAGGCTTTGTGTGGGAGAACACTCCCTGCTCCTTCCTCCGGCCCTGCTTTCGCCCTGCCTTCGCCGCTACCAGCCCCGCGCCCTATACCGTCCTCAGCCTCTAGGGGGCACCAGAGCTTGCACATAGCAAGGTGGTTGTTTCTTGAGACAAAAGAGGACGATTTTGGCTGCCAATTTGTCTTAACACTGTGTAAGGTCTGTCTTGAGGCAGAGGAGGCCATATACAGACCGGAATCGGGTGTGCATTGTTCTGGCTGTTCTGATGTTACTGACGGGAGGCTGATGCTTGTCCACGCCCCCAGGTAATGGGGAGACAGCTTCTGGTGCTTTTTGTATCTGACAGTCCAGCCCATGGGGCCGGTGGCTGGGAGAAAAGGTCCCTGGAGTAAGACCTTTCGAGACAGGGGGCTTCCTTTACCCTGGCCCCACATACCTGCCAGGGAGCCACATGCATCGGAGAAACAAAAGATGTTGGAGAAACAAGGCAAGTGAGGATGACAGGAGGAAGGAGACTAAAGGCAAAAGGAAAGGGACAGGAAGAAAGAAAGAAAATGCAGACTAGGGGCAAAATCAAGAACGAGAGGGAGAAAAGCTAATGTATGGTGATTGTTCTCACCGGTGTTGTGGGTTTTGGAGCAAAACAATTTGTAGGAAGCAAACTTCCCCAAATGTGACTACTTAATAAAGAAGAAAACAGAAGGATTGATAATGGGAATTAGGTTAATGAATAAACAAGCTGCTTAAAAAATGGGCTCCTTTTGCAGGCCGTTATTTTTAACTTAGTGGCAATTTGCATACTAGTTAATTTGCATATATTAAATACTGCTCCCCTTTTTCTCCTTCCCACCTCCTCCACTTCAGAATAACATTTCATTACGGTGCTGCTGGGCCCGAGGACTTGGAGGCTCTGGAGAGTTTATTAATTTATCCAACACATGCTGTGTACATTTTTATCACTTGCCGCACAGTGGACCCGGTATCTTTGAAGTCATTAACAACACGAGGGGTGTTCTGCTCGAGGTATTCAAAAGAGAGCAAGAAAAGCCAGCCTGTAAAAATGTTCCCCCCCAAACAGGGAAAGAGCATGTTTGGTTTCTGTTCTTTCCGGGAAGACAAAAATGAGCAATGGATGACTCTCATCTGCATCAGAGAACTATGTTTTGTTTAACTTTTATTATTATTTTTTTTTGATTTTCAAATCGAAATGGAACTGATTCCCAGCGGGGCACAGATTTCCAAAATCTCACCTCACATTCCTCCTGCTGCTGCCCACAGTGGAAGGCGGAGCAGAGCATGGCTTTTTGGGAGGCTCCATGACAGCTGATGGGAATAACGAATCAGGAGGTGATGGCCATAGGCCCCCCTCCTCCGTGCCTCCTGGACTGCACCTCCTCCTTACCGCCCTCTCCCAGGGAGTCCGCTCACCACTGCCCCTTTCCCTTGTGGCTTCTGCCTAAGTGGGAGCTTCTAGCTCAAGCCTCTGGTTGTGCTTAGTTAATTGCTCTGCAGTGGGTCATGGCGCCTCCCATGGGACTGGAAGATGGCCACCATGCCTACACGGGGCTTTGAGTAAGTGCCTACCCCTTGCATCAATCCTGTTGTTGTTTTCCCGTGACATCTTATCAGTTTATCTCTTAGCCCTTCTTTCTATTGTCCCGGGTGCTTAAGCTCAAGAGAAACCTGTGTATTTGCCGAAAGCTTATCATTTTCCCCGGGTGCAAATGCAAATGAAAAATTGATTTACTAACTAATTTATTCATTCATTCATCAAATATTTATCGAATGCCTACTATGTGCCAGATATTCTAAGCAAGGGGGATGTAACGTTTACATTCTAGTGGGCGTCAGGCAAACATATAAACGATAAGTGACACTAACCATGAGTTATAAATGCCAGGGATGATGGGGTAGCAAGTGGCATGAGGGAGGGGGCCCTGCTTTAGCCAAGGTCATCAGAGACAGCTGCTCCAGAAGGGTGACAAAGGAGAACTGGAGGGAGGCAGGATTTATTCAAGGTCTTAGGGCAATCTCCGTGCTTGGCTTGGTCCTAGATGGGCTTGTGGCCTAGTGACATTACATGTGGTTGGAATAGCCTGCCATTGTCAATGTATTTACTATCACCTAATTTCAAAGTGGGGCCTGGCTTGTGGGGCCATATCCAGACTGGCATTGCGGTGTGCATTGTTCTGGCTTGGTGAAGCAGCACCCTGAGACCCTCGCAGCATTCAGGTGATCTGCGTGGGTTCAGACCTTCTCTCCAGGAGCAAACTCCTGTGGAGGAGGCAGAGGCCAAACACGTCAGGCAGCCTGGGTTTAAAGCTCAATAGTTCTGTGACTTTGGGTAAATCACATAACCTCCTTGACCTTTAGTTTCCCAATCTGCAAAGTGGGCACAATAAATGTGAAGGTTTGGCATGTAATTAAGCCTCAATAAATGTGTCCAGGTGTTACTACCCAGAAAATTAGGAGCTAGACCATGCCTTGGGGGTGTGGAGACATTTTATGTGGGGTACCAGACATACAGCATAGAAAACCACCTCCCCACCCCCAGAATAGTCTGTTGGTGCCTTGTGGCTTGAGTCACGGCATAGACAGACTTGGGTTTGAAACCCAGCTCCACTAACTTACTAACAATATTATCCTTGAGCAACTTGCTTAATCTGATTATGACTCAATTTGCTCATTTATAATATGGGGATAATAATAATGTCTAGCTTATAGGGCCATTATAAGGATTAATGAGACAATATCTGTAAAGCATGTAACACACAGATGTTAGCTGGTATATTCAATATTATTTCACTGACCTGGTCTGTGGCAATAAATAGTTTGATTGTCTTAATGAACAAAAGAAATGCTAAATTCTTCACATATTATATTGACTTTTTACCCCCCAATTATTCTCACACTGACTGCAACACTGCTGTTTCAGTGTAATTCCCTCCACACCAATGCCCTTGCCCTAGTCTGAGCCACCATCTTCACTCCCAAGAAAACTGCAATGGCCCTGACTGGTCTCTCTGCTTGTCCTCCTGCCCTGTTCTAGGCCCTTCCTCACACAACAGGCAGACAATCTATAGAATATACATTAGCTATCAAATGGTTTCCATTCACCCTAAAATAAAATTCAAAGTCTTTACCTCAGCCTGTAAGGCTTTAATTGGCCTGTCTCTTGCTCATGTGTCCAACCTTAGCTGTCCTCACTTCCCTCCATGCCTGCTATAGTCCAGCCACACTGGTCTTCTCTCTGTTCCTAAACATGCCAAGCTCATTCCTGCCTTGAGGTCTTCAGACATGTCATTTCTTCTGCCCAAAGTGCCCTTCCTTCCGTGCTTTGCTTGACTGATATATCAGTGAGGTATTTCATTCGACTCTGAATAGCAGAAAATTCTGACAATAGGACTTCAATACATACAAGGGTTTTTGTTTGTTTGTTCGTTCAGTTAGAAGTCTGGAAAAGGTGGCATTGGTCATTTGCTTGAAAACATCATAGGCAAGATCTCTAAGATTCTGTCATGGCTTTTTCCTCATGGTTGCAAGATGGCTGCCATAGGACCAGGCATCCTATCCATATTTCAGGCGAAAAAAAAAAAAGGAGTTGAAGGGAAGCAAGAAAAGGTAGCACCATTAGGGGAAAAACCTCAGCTTTTAGCTCATTGACCAGAGCACTGTTACACTGGCTACATCTTGCTACAAAGAAGGCTGGAATAATGTGTTTTGGCTAGATACACTGTGCTGTGTGACTCCAGACAAAATCATGGTTGGGTATTTTCAGCTGGGTACATCATGGCCCTAAATAGAATAAGGAAAAAGAGGAAAAATATTAAGTAGGGAACTAGTGGTGCCTGTCACATCTGGCTTCTGAATTTTTAGGTCTTACCTTACTCATTCTCTCCTCAGAACACCTTGTCTAAGTATCCCCCTTTCTCCATTATTCTCTGTCATAAGTACTCCCTGTTTCCCTCACGACACTCATTTATGATGTAATTGTTTAATTCTTTGTTTACTTGTTTGTTGTGTATCTCGTTAGAGGTACCATAAGGGCAGGGAGCATGTCTTCTTGTCTTGCCACTGAATCTGTACAACCCAGCTGAGCACTGGGCATAAAGCATTTCTCAGGAAATCATTAATCAAATGAATGAGTCCATCAGTTCATGAATGAATATAGGATGCTTCTAGTTTGTTGGAAAAGTTCTCTCTTCCTTTCTCAGGCTACCCCAATCAAGGGGTGCCCCTAAATGGAATTGCCAAATAGAAGTGAACACAGTCAGCTAATGCTGATAGTGACTTTGTCAAATTAAGAAATGACAGAACGTTCAGAAAGTAAATTGTTGGGTTCTTATTCTCATGATTTATCACTAACACTCAGCTCTCATTAGTTGAAAATTTCAATACTTGTGGGTGAGTCGCGTATGGCAGGTTGTAGAGATATTCTGAATAATGGAGGGGACGTAGAGTCTAAGCTCAGAGCCATTCTTTAGGGGTGCTGGCTGTTTTTCCCAGCATTTGGGTTGGGAGCTGCCCAATGACCATGATTTCCCTTCTCTTCAAAAAACCAAACCAGGGGTGCCTGGATGGCTCAGTCAATTAAGCATCTGCTTTGGCTCAGGGCATGGTGTCATTTGCCAGTTCAAGCCCCACATCGGGGTGCTGTCATTGCAGAGCCCACTTTTGATCCTCTGTCTCCCCCAACAGTCCCCTGTTTTCACTCTCTATCTCAAAACTAGAATAAACATTTCGGGGTGCCTGGGTGGCTCAGTCAGCTAAGCAGCCAACTCCTGATTTTGGCTCAGGTCATGGGTTCGAGTCTCATGTCAGGCTTTGTGCTGATAGCTTGGAGCCTGGAGTCTGCTTTGGATTCTGTGTCTCCCTCTCTCTGCCCCTTCCCTGCTCACACTCTGTCTCTCTTTCAAAATGATAAACATTTTAAAAAACACAAAAATAAAATAAACATTAAAAAAAACTCAAAGAAACCACAATAATTCACTTACTCTGCATTACATGTAATTAACTAATCAAATTCTCAAGACAATCCAAAGAAGGAAGCTGAGGCCCAGGGAAATTCGTGGTTAGGGATGGGGCCTGGGTTAGTGGGTGATAGAGTAGCTGGGGCCCCAGACCCCATACTCTAAGTCAACGTTATGCAGGTGTGCTTGCTATTATAATTTAATGCAGCATTTCTTTAGGGAAAATCGATAATACCAAATGGAAGCCTGTATTGTAGTATGACGCTTTTATCAATGTCAGGTTTGGGGCAAAAGTGAAGAAAATGACTCTTTGGTGTATCACTGCAGGGACATACGTCAGTCAGGTACTGGAATGTGAGGAGGAGAGATGGTTCTGGAGGAACCTGTACCAGCCACCTCCATCCTCCTGCAGCCCTGGATCTGGAGTTGTAGCCTTAGCACCCCAAACCTGATTTCAGGGCCGGCATCCTGCACTGCTCCATTCTGTCTTTTCTAAAGGCATTTTAATATTGCTAATCGATGCCCCCCCATGGAGTGACATTTTCCCTCGAGTATTGCTGCAGAGTGAACTTCTTGGAAGAATGAAATTCTACAACTGATTTCAAAATGGATGTAGGATGAAGCCTGCTGGATTCCGACTCCTCAAATCAGAAACCTGTAGCCAGGAGGGAATGGGCTGTAGTTGTGCAGACCTGATTTAAATCCTGAATCTGCACCTTGCCAGCCCTGTCACCTTGAGCTGGTTACTTAACCCTGGGAGCCCCAGTTTCCTTCCATTTACAAGGGATGAACTGACCTAACCAGGGGAGTATTGTGTGAGGATTGCATGTGATGTGTTTCAAAAATCCGAAGACAATGATATTTAGAGTGGGGATTCAGCTTATGGCAACTCCTCTCCCTTCCCCTCTCAGATGCCGTGTGGTTCACTTAGTCGCCCCTCTCTGATAAATCTTTACAAAGGAGATTTTGTTCAGAGATAGCTTCAGGGAGGGGATTGGATGAGCACTCTTAGTCACACATCCCACAGTCTTTAACATCCCTATTTTCTAGCCACCAGTAAAGCACTGTGCTCAGTGGGGAGCCTCGCAGCTGAATGGAAACGCAGAGACTGGTAAGCCCAGAGAGAAGACAAAAAGTTTGGTTAAGAAAAAAAAATGGTAAATAAAAAAAAAAAAAAACCAAAACCAATGCAGACACAAGAAGAAGGAGGAGGAGGAAGAGGAGGACTAAGAAGACCCCTGAGAAAATCTAGAGATACTGAAACCACTCATCCTGAACCTTCAGGTCTGGCTTCAAGGATTTATTAACGGTGTGTAGGGCGCCAGTCAGGGGTGGAAGGTGCAAGGAAGGGTGGACCAACTGTAAAGAGCCCTTGTTGCCAAAGAAAGCTGGCCAGCACCACTGCCTCATGTGGATGGCCCACCCCAAGGCAACTGCCTGTGTTCTGTTGGGTTGGCCCGGAGCACTCACATCCTATAAGCACCCACCCACATCGCGGCCTCTCTTGATTGTGAGCTGTCTCATACTTGGTTCTGTGCTGCTTCCTGACATGTAGCCTTATCTGGAAAATTGCAGTTCTTAGGGTCCTCCTCCTAAAGATGAACAAAAATCTGCTTCCTTTTAGCTTTTACTGACCAGCCCCAGTGCTGCCTCCAGGGTACGCACAATGAGAATACTCTTCCAAGCGAGAGTCTATCAGATATTTAAAGACAAAGATCATCAGGCTAAACAGTTCCAGCACCTCCATTTGGGATTTAATTAACATCTTGTCTAGCATCTTTCCTCTGTTCTTCACCCGCGTACCGCCCTTCTTCAGTTGGTCAGTGACCCTCGTAAGCACACATCTCAGGTCACTGGGAGAAGCACACAGAAGCCGGCTCCCACTGAAACACTGCACTCTACATTCCCAGCAGCTTCCTTGGCCAGAGCGTGAACCTGAACCTGCATGGAAACTCAGTCCTGAGGCCTTGTTCTCACGAGTTGTTCCAAGGTATCCCTCCTCATCCTCTACTTGTGCTCTTGAATCTTTGAATAAAACCCCAAGGTTTTAAAAATATCCACTGAAAGATTATCTCATCAGGTCTGAACTGATATACCCATCCATCCAGACTGTTTTTGACTTGCAGGTTCTGGGGCCCCCTCCTCAGCTTCTCCTCTCAGCCTTAAGCTGCGTAGATGGGACGGACAGGCTCTAGGAGACAGACACTTAATAATAGTTGATACAAGTTTTGGACTGGATAAGACAGAGGTCGAAATTCTTCATTTTCTCATTCAGGGTACACCGTAGGATCCCATCACACATTAATCATCATCTCTGAATTTATTCAACCAGTTATAAATCCACTGAATGGTATTATCATGAGGTCCATATCTCTGTAATTTGTTCACAGTGATATTATAGGAAACGCCATCAAAGCCATTGTTAAAATCGATAGGCATTGTATCTACTTCATCCCTTTGAGTCATTCTTGCGGTCACCCCACCAACAAGCCTGTCTCACGTGCCTTGTTCCTAGGGAGTCTAAGCTGGTCCCAGGGTTGAACACATTCGCCATCTAGGAGTTCACATTCCTGCTATTACACAATCTGCCTGAGGGCTTAATAGGGACCATCTTATTCCTCTGAAAATCAGGACTTGCCCTTCTTTCAAACGATATTAAAGAGATGAGAATGGGACAAAGGAGACTGAGGTGAAACTTCATAGAAATAGGGACACCTGGGTGGCTCAGTCGGTAGAGCTTCAGACTTTGGCTCAGGTCATAATCTTGTGGTTTGTGGGTTTGAGCCCCACATTGGTCTCTGTGCTGACGGCTCAGAGCCTGGAGCCTGCTTCAGTTTCTGTGTCTCCCTCTCTCTCTGCCCCTCCCCTGCTCATGCTCCGTCTCTGTCTCAAAAATAAATAATCGTTAAAAATTTTTTTTTAAAAAAGGAAACTTCATAGAAATAATTTTGATTAGGCATTAAGCATAATTCCCTGGCCAGGGCACCCGGATGACTCTGTTGGTTATGCATCACTCTTGATTTCAGCTCAGATCATGATCTCATAGTTCAGGAGATCGAGCCCTGCATTGGGCTCTGCACTGACAGTGCGGAGCCTGCTTGAGATTCTCTCTCTCCCTCTCTCGCTCTGCCCCTCCCTCCCTCCCTCCCTCCTTCCCTCACTCACTTACTCTCTCTTTCAAAGTAAATAAGTAACCATTAAATAAGAAAGAATAATTCCCTTGTGCTAAAATTCTAAATAATGGCTAGGATGTGACAGGCATGCACAAGTCTTTCTTAAATTGGCTATGTATTTGATAGTTTTCCTTTGTAGACCCAGAGGCAAAGGTATGGGTGAGGACGTCACCCACTAGCAAGGGGGTGGCTGTGTGAAGGAGTCAAAGGCTAGGTCTTCCTTGTGGCCCTGCCACTACACACTAGCTTTATCACCATGTTATGCAAGGATAGTTTTTCCTCTCTGAGGCTCTCTTCTCTGGGCTTCAAAGGGGGATGGGAATACTTTCCATCCCTATCTCACTGAGTCATGGTGAGCACCCAGATGAAAGGCAGCTTGCACAAGAGTAAGAGGTTATTATTATGGCTTCTGGAGGAGTTTGTGTCTCCAAGCAGGATCCACGGCTGTCAGACCCATGACTGCGGCCGTAAATCCTGTGGGATGCTGGAAGCCGCGCTGTTTGGGGTGGTTCATATTCTCTAATTGGGTGTCACCTTTCATGAGCCAAGCAGCTGCCAAAACTGATTGCCTCTGATTTATTTTTTTGGAACTGATCAGCATATTGTTTTGTTAACAACTATCTGAGGTTCAAGAAATCTTCTGAGTGGTACTACCTGAAGTGTAACAGCCAGCCAGGGGGCTGTTTTGTGGTACACTCATGTGGATTTATCCACTACAGGTATCCCTTATTTTTCAAACGTCCACGATATATCACTTCACTTTTACAAAAGGACATAAGTACCTGTTTACACGAACTGAAAGAACTATGAGGAAGGTTTTCACTGTTACAAAAAAGGCAAGAAGTGAAAATAGTGTTCAATATTTGTTCTGCAGCCAGCCATTATAGAGGCAGCGTGCACCCCAGCAGTGAGAGCGGTCCCGCCAAGCTCCTTCCTGGGGAACCACACTCGGCATCTCAGCATTAAGCTGCCACAGCTTTGAACTGTGCCTCTGAGCATTTGTGCTTTATTTGGATTTATTCTGTGCATCCATTAGCAGGATGCATCCTAAAATATAAGAGAAACCTAAGAGAGGTTATTTTTTGGGTTTGGAAAAGCCCAACAAATTTTTTATGTGAATTAATGGTAATTACTTCTTCTCTCTATGTACACCATTTTGGTATATGAAAGGTTTCATAGGAATGCTCTATGCTCTACTTTAGGATAACATGCAAAGCCTGTATTCCCTTCTTAGGGCCAAATATGGTGATAAGTTTACAAGGGGAAATCAGCGATTCCTCAATGCCTTCAGGACTCAGTAGGTAATTTTCATATTTTGATACAAAAAATACATCTTTAGTTCTTTCTGGACTAGTCTTCCTCTTGTCTATAAACTAAATTGGATGCAGAGCCCAGGAAGAGAGTGAAGACAAGACTCAGCATTACCTCAACAGTAAGACATCTGTCCAGTGCCTGCCATTATCCCATCTACACCACTGTTCACCCATGCATCTGTCCGTCCATCCGTCCATCCGTCCGTCCATCCATCCATCCATCCAACACTCAGTAAGTATTTACTATGCACAAGGCACTGAGTGAGATTAAAATCTTGCCCTCAAGGAGTTTATGGTTTAGTATGTATTATAAATTGTATATAACTTATGATAAAAATGTTATTATAAGATCAGACAGAGATTGCTTCCAGTTAGAAGGAACTGGGGAAGCATTTGAACTGAACCAAAAAAGTTGGATAAGATTTAGATATACGGACATAGGAGATAAGGTTTTTCCAGGCAAAGGGGATCAACAAGAGCAAAGACAGGAAGGAAGTGAATTGTGGAGATTGCATGGGGCTTTGCAGGAGAATAATGGGGGACAGACTGGAAAGGAAGCCCAGGACAGTTAGTGGAGGGTCTGGAATTCCAGGCTAAAGATTCTGAACTTCATTCAGAAGGAAATGGGGAGCCACTGAGGATTTTTGAGTATTGTAGTAAATGTAAATGGAACTGTGCTTCAGAAGGATCATCCCCTTTACCAGTGCTAAAAGTTGGAAGCAAGATGGAAAAATCTTGCCTCCAAGTCCTACCCTCTGATTTTCATATGGTAGTCACTGCTACCACTGGAGGGGAAGAAGGTGGTGCTATTTAACCCTTGAGTAGAAAGGTGGGTGTAGTCGGTCTATGAGTTCCAGCCAGAGCCCCCTTTCAGAACTGCCTCATAGGAGTGTGGGCTGCTGATGGCTCATAGCTACATCCCTCCCTGGGAATTGGCTTTGGCTGGAGAGAGCTGCCCCCCTCACGGTTATTCTCTCTCCTTCTACAACCAATTGATACAGAAAATACATAGGCCTAGCATCCTTGCCTCAATATGGAAGACAACTGTGAAGGTGCATGCAGCTCCTGACCCTCCTGCAGGGTCATCTGAGGCCTCTCTCTTACCTAGTGCACACCCTGACAAACCTGTTGCACACATATCTTCATCTCAGAGTCTGGTTCCAGGACCCAGACTGCAAGTCCCGAGACTGGGGTCCTCCTTTTCCCCAGCTCCATCTGCTGTTGACCTATCCAATGGATGACTTGTTTTAGCCACATGTCTTCTCTCTGGGCAGAGGCTGGAGTTGGGCTGTGCTGCTCCACCTCTGAAGAGATTTCTCTAGGTTTGGAAGTTCTCCGAACCTTCCCAGGCTGTGCTCCCCAAAATGTCTTCCACAGGGTATTTATGGAGGGGCTTCTTATAAATAGTGATGGTCAAACAAGTACTCAATACCCAGAGGTTAAAACTGTAGACAATGCCCAGGTGTATTTAAGTATAAGAGCGTCTTTCTCAAAAACCACATCAGGGATTAAGGAACTGTTGCTCTGTGCCTTTGAGGGGTTGTTTGGGGCTGAAATACTCATTAGTGAAAGGCAAGGCAAACATCCAGTTGGGATGGTGGTTTTGAGGCAAGGGTTGAAAGTTCACGTGGCTTAACATCCATTCAACAAAACAATGAGACAAGCAGGTGGGGACTGTGGGAATCTGAGAATCAGACACATGCCCATCCAAAGAGGGCTGCTGCTACATGATTCCAGACAGACGTTGCTACATGGGAGTGCTGACCCCTGTGGCCAGAACTCAGATTTTGCAAGAGAAGCCAGATATACATTTTTTTAAAAATTAAGCTTCTTGAGTTTTAATTCGATTTAAAATAATACTGTGTTTGTGGAGCAAAACATCTACAAGCTGGATGTGGCCTGAGGGCTGGGTTGTCTGCCTCTGTTTTAGAATACTATACATGCTAAAGAGGGTCTCAGAGGCAAAAAAAAAAAAAAAAAAAAAAAAAGTGAGTACATTTGTGTGTTAATTTCTAGAGGGGGGGTCTGTCCAATAATGGCCGACTGGGGGTCAGAGGGGCTACAAGAGTTGGGGGAGCCACTGAGCCTAAGCATGAGTGGTCTGAAGAGAAGACAGCTGAAAGCATGCTTCCAAATATGTGTTGGCCTCTTGCCTTTGTGGGGATTGGGGAAATCTGCAGGTTTAAAAAAAATCTTATTTGCAAATTTACTTATTCCTTAAATTCCTTCTTAAAACATTGCTTTATGTTATTTAATCTTCAAGAAATCCTTCAAGGATTCCCAGTTGTACACAAGATAGCAGTTGGTAGTTAAGTCCCTTCATATTAAGTCTACATATGCAATTCATTCATTCATTCAGATGTGAATTCCTTTATTTGATATACATACACAATTATACAAATAATTATCAAGTGCTATATGGTGAAAGTCACTGTATGAGGTGTGTCTGGGAGTAGAAAAATAAAAGATATTGTCACTGCCTTGCAGGAATTCTGAGGCTGGCACGGCAGCATGGGATGATGGTAACAGTTCACATCTATTGACCACCCACTAAATGTCTGGTATTATACTTATACTTAGTGTCTTTCCTGAACCATATATTTAATCCTCAGACTAGCCTACTGGAAAGGCAGCTATTATTTCTGACTTCAGTTTAGGGAAATAAATGGAGGCATATTTTGTTTGGGCACTTGGCCGAAGGTCAATGAGTTATAGGAGCTGGAGCTGGATCAGAGTCTAGTGTATACTTTTGTAACCATTACTCCACCTGGTTCCCTGTGGGGGGCTCTGAGCACCTCAGAGCTCTGGTGCAGAGGGTGGTAGGGGAGCTGGATATTGGGTAGGATATTCACTTGGAAGAGTTAAGGCAAAGACAGCAATGGCTCGGCAATGGGGAGGCCAGAGTGGGTCGTGGGGCCCCAGGGAGCAAAGGTAAACAGTTTTGGATAGTTGGATATCTCCTGGGGCCACAGGGCCAGCTTCCATCAGGGGCAGTCAGAGAAGAGGACCCTTAGACCTCAATAGGCTCTGCAGAGGAAGAACAGAAGGATGCAAAAAGGTTCATCCTCCGTATAGACGCAAAACTGTTCATCCTCTTTAGAGAGGAAAGGCAAAGGCAAATCACAATGAAATGTCACATTTTCCACTTTAGATTAACAAAGATTCAAAAGCTTAATACTACTTAGTGTTGGCCAGAGTTCTCCTTTTTGCACAATATTGATGGGAGAGACAATCTTAAGTGTAGTTTGGCTATATGTGTGTAACTACATTTTTAAATGCACATACCTCATGATCCATAAAAATTCCATTAAGATATGTACATACTTACATACCTACAAGTAAATCTACTATACAAATACCAGTGCAAATGTGTGTACACATGCGCGTAAGGGTGTGGCATTTTCAGAAACAGAAAATTATAATTGATCTTCATCAGCGAAGAGTTAGATAAATACATTATGCAAACCAGGGAAACTATTACTTATCACTCAGAAATAAAACCCAAGTCCTTCCCATGGCTTGCAAAGGCCACCATGATCTCATCTCTGCTTCCTTCTTCAACCTCACTTACCACCAGTCTTTCCCTCTGCTGCTCCAGCCACAGAGGGCTCTTCACTGCTCCTCATTCAGACCAGGGCCATTCCAACCTCAGGGACTTTGCTTTTGCTCTTGTTCTTCTTGGAAGATTCTTTCCCTAGATATTTACCAGACTCACTCCCTCACTTCATTTGTGCCTCTGTCCAAATATCACCCCATAGTGGGCACCTTACAATATGGCTCCAATGATCCCTCCTTCTGGTATTTGCACCCTGTACGATCCCTTCCCTTGGTGTGTGCGCTCAGCCTGGTGACTTTTGACTAAGGAATAGAACGTAATAAAAATGAGGGCTGTCACTTCTGAGATGGATTATAACATACGGTGATTTCCAGCTTGCTGACTCTGTCTTCCCTCTCTGGCTCTTCTCTCTTGCCCACTGTGATAAAGCCAGCTGCCATGTTGTGAGCCGCCCTGTGGAGAGGCCCACATGACAAGGAACTTGGAGAAAGTTCCCAAACAGCCAGTGAGGAGCTGAGGCCCTCAGAGAACAATCTGTGGGACACTAATTCTTGCCAACAACCATGTGAGTTTAGAAGCAGATCCTTCCCTGTTTGAGTCTTCAGGTGACTAAAGACTTGGCTGACACCTTGACTGCAGCCTGTGAGACACCCAGAGCAGCTAAGCTGCTTCGGAACACCTGTCCTGTAGAAACTGAGTTAATAAATATTGCTGCTTAAGCCACAAAGTTTTAGACGAACGTATTACACAGAGATTAGACAACTGATACAGAGCCCCTCAGAAAAGTCTTCCATGACTATGCAATCTAAACCATCAGTGTCCTTTGTTGCCCAATGTTGCCTTAACCCCCATTGATTTTCCTCATGGCATGTGTCTTTTGGACGTTTTATATGTTATTCATTTGCTTGTATGTTTTTTTTCTCTACTAGGACATAAAGCCTCATGAGGGACAAAACCTTTGTTTTGTGTACTGTTGTGTTCATAGCGCCTAGAGCAGTGCCTGACCTTAAGTGGGTGTTTGCATTCAATGCATATTTGCAAAGGTGGGTATAATGCAACCCATAAAGGGAATGAGCCAGTCTTGCACATCCAAACATGGCAAAGTCTTCCGAGATATAACCCAAGGGGGCGGGGGTACATTGCAATTCAATCTACACGTAGCACTCTTCCCTTTTCATGTCTGAAAGTTTGTATATCTAACAAAATTTTGAAACGATTCCTATCAAAGTGTTAGTGATTTTTCTCTAAAAGAGGAGATTATAGGGCTATCATGTCTTCTTAAACATTTCTAGAATTTTTTAATGATTTGCAACGATTATTCTGGGATCATAAAAAATGAAGACATTATATAGAATTTGTAGGGCCAACGATTTCCTTTTCAATGTTCTTGTGTGGTCTCTGGGTGATGCCCAGGGGAGGCAGCCGGCCACTGCTCTGGGTCCAGCGGCCCTAGACATCTCCCTTACAGTGGCCAGAAACCCGTCTCCCTGCACCTTCCCCAGTCAGACTGCAATCTCTGGGCAGCCCACAGGAAGAGCTCATCTCTCTCCCACATGACAGACTGTCAGAAATCTAGCATGTTTTCTGCGAACATTCCTTGGCAATAATTACAGAATAGGAAATAAGAGGTTGAAAAGAAATAAAAAGACAGTACAGCAAAAATAACTCTTTTTGCATTTCAGCCTAGAGGGGATAAAGCCACCGAGGAGCTGATGGATGGATCAAAGGGCTCTCATCTTCCACTGCACTTGGGGGTAAAGGTCTCATGGAAGTGCTAATGCTGGGCTTTGGTGAAAGCTCTGGCAAGGCCTCTGGGCACAGAGGCTGGTTTGTCCTTGTCTATGCTGAGTGTGTCTGTGGAGGAAGGTACCCAGAGCTGTTCCATCTAAAGCTTCAAGTTTCCCTATAGATTCAGAGCCAGTGCAGGAGAGAGAGGTGGATGGCAACCTTGCCAGCATTCTGCACACAACTTGGTTTGGGCACGGCTTTTCATCAGCCCCCTTGCCGTCAACTCTCTAGGCTCCCATTCCTGACCCCACATATACTATGTGCTCTTAAGTTTGCTGTGTGCATTGACTGGGATAGAAGCTAAGCTCTGAGAACAGGGCCTCAGGTTTTCTGTGCTCTGCAGGGTCTTCCGTAACTGGTAGTGACAGCCAGGTAGATGCTCCAGGGGTGTGGCTGACTGAACAAATGGTCACATTCACATTAGCGTGCGCCCTTTTCAAAATGTGCTCTGGTGTAGTCTCACCACTGCAGAGCACAGCCGGATTGTAGACACGTTCTTTCTGCGTTCTATACTTCCGTGAATGTGACCTAAAATACAAGTGCCACCTTGAACAATGGCAACCTGAGTAATATAGGAGGGCCCACAATGATCCCCTAATCCCCACCCCACTCCAGGCTGAATGCAAAAAGTTCCATTAGGTGACCCACCTCAACGTATCCATATGCCTGCCCTAGCTGACCAATGGGTTACACCCGGACACAGGTACTGAACAGAAAAACTCCACATGTTCCCACATCTCCTCACCATCCCCCTTAACTACAGCCCCCACCAACGCCTCGCCAGTCTCTCCTTTGCTGTCCTGCCTGACGCCCCCTTGTGGTGTATCCAATAAACTTCTATCTCCCTTGTTCTGCCTCAGATGAAGTCTTCCAGTGCATGTGCTGCTGGCTTCTACCTGATCCACTCAACCCACACTAGGTTGCCCCTCCCTACAAAAATTACATTTTTGGGGGCAGTTAAATTAATCAGTTGTATAACTTAGGGGTGCTTGGGTGGCTCAGTTGGTTGAGCATCTGACTTTTGATTTCAGCTCAGGACATGATCTCATGGTTCATGGGATTGAGCCCCACATTGGGCTCTGCACTGACAGTGTGGAGCATGCTTGGGATTCTCTTTCTCTCTCTCTCTGCCCCTCCCCTACTTGCTCTTGCTGTCTCAAAATAAATAAACATTAAAAATATTTTTTAATTAATCAGTTATATAACTTAGTCCTCTTGTTCCCCAACCTTTTCTCCTTAGTTTAAAGGAATTGTCAGATACTCTTTCTTTAAATGTTGCTTTAATTATGGAATATTTCAAAGATACAGTATTTTGAATATTTCAAACATAAATGCTTGTGGACCAATTCCTTGAATACAATAAACATCTATTTTGTCCAGTGACTCCACTTTTTTTTGAGAAATAAAATGCACAAATAAATTCAAAGCTTCCTTTATTTTTCATTCTTTGCTCTTCATCTCTCTCTTTTTTTTAATGTTTTATTTATTTCTAGGAGAGAGAGAGAGAGACAGTGTGAGCAGGGGAGGGTCAGAGAGAGAGGGAGACACAGACTCTGAAACAGGCTCCAGGCTCTGAGCTGGCAGTCAGCACAGAGCCCGACGCGGGGCTCAAACCCACGAACCGCGAGATCATGACCTAAGCGAAAGTTGGACGCTTAACCGACTAAGCCACCCAGGCGCCCCATGCTCTTCATCTCTTTATCCCAAGAGATAAATATTATTCCAAAATTGGTGTGAATCTTTCCCATCCATGTTTTGCATTTTGTTATATATGTACATATCTATAAAAATTAAGTGTCCATCTATAATGTATCAAGTCTTATTATCTGATGATTCTATAACTCAGAATTGGGTCTTCAATATTGATTCATAGAAACTGAATCTATTCATTTTAATTACTGTCTTCTCCGAGTGTGTCATAATATGTCCACTCCCCAGCAGCTGTGTATGGGGTTTCTCATTTCTCCATTTTCATATCATCCCTTAGTTTTACCAGACTTTTAAAAATTATCAACCTGATAAATATGAAATGATATCTCATTTTAATTTGCATTTTTCTCATTACTAGTGAGGTTGGCCAACTTATGCATTTATTTGCCATTCAGATTTTCTCTTTTATCAATTGTCTTTTCTTACTTTAAAAAGTAACCATAATAAATTCCCTCTCCAAGTCCAGATCCTTGAGGCCTTCCCACCATACTGACTTGGAGCTGAGACATGTTACTTGCTTTGGCCAACGACACGAGAAGGCGTGAGTCTTGGAAAGACCCAAGAGTAGTGCTTGATTTCTCTCGCTGTTCTTGGGAACCCTGCAACTACGGCCATGTGGAGGCGCCCAGACTACCCAGTCCAATGATGACAGACTTGTAGCCCATTAGCCTCCATTAGTCCTGCCAACTGCCACACATGAGTGAGGCCGTGGATCATCAGCTGACTGCAAACACGAGTGAGCCCAGCTAACCCCTCAGTGAAGAAGAGAGCCTTCCCTTTAAACCCAGCCTGGATTGCCAACTGTGAGAAAGTCTATGCTGTTTTAAATCAATAAATATTTGGATGATTTGTTGTACAAAGTTTCTTTATACACGTATCTTACCCATTTCCCCCCTTTGATCTCTTGACCTTTTCTTATTGCTAAGCTCTTTCTTAATGACACTTCTCACGTAACTCTGAGTACATTTATGAAGTAGACATTGCTATCATCATCATCACCACTTCATAGATGAGGAAACTAGAATTAAAGAGGCTTAGTGACTTGTCAAGGATCATGCAACTAACAAGCAGGAGAGGTGGGATTTGAACCCATGGCTCTCTGACTACAAAGCCCAAGCTCTTAAGGCATTTTTTAATGCCCTGCTTCTCTCACACATTGAATTCAGTCTGTCAGTGGAAATGCTTTAGAGTAAGGAACTATGCCACATCTCTTCTTAAACTTTTTTTTTTTTTAACTCTGGTTTAGAAATTTTTGTTTTCAGTGGTGTACTAGAACCAGCTCCACTGGTCATGAGAGCCAATATGAGTATCTCTTCCCAGTTCGGAGTACAGTGACACCATGTCAGTAGCCTGACATTGGCTGTGGAAGGAATATTCATGCCATGGAAATCAGCAAAAGCTACAAACCAGGGCATTTTTTTCTTCCACAGAGCTGGTTTATTAGCACATCAAAAACTGGGCTGTGTTTCTATCTTTTCCGTATACCATCCATTTCAGTTGCTTGTTAGCATGATTTTGGGATATGAGTCCATCACTCAAAATATTTACCATCCCTCTTCACTTTAAACTATCCACAGATAAGTATGGCTTCCATGTCTTCATTGGGCCATCAGGTAACCTGTGAAGGTTGGGAGTAGAGACCTCTCTAGGTTCACTTGCTTCATTAATCAACACTTCTATTGCTCTACTAATAGGCAACAGTCATTGAGTATTTACTACGTGTAAGCAGTATTCTAAGCCTTTTAATTGTATTTAAATGTGTGATCTTTTCAACAACCCTATAAGGTATGAATTTGAAGCACAAGGAAACTGAATTCTGTTCTTTAAGGATCTATAATAGCTAGCCAATCCTAGAACTAGCATTCAAATTCAGTTTGCCACCTTCCTTTATCCAACTGTGTTTCATCCAACCCTTGAGACTCTATCTGTTCTACAAGGACATGGAGGCTGGGAGGAGTGTAGGATTCAGTGAGCAGCAGTAGGATTTGGCAAGTAGTAGAGAGCCATTGAAAGGTTTTGAGTGGGAGAGTGATTTTTTTCACATGGTACTTAGGATATTTTGTCACTAGAGTATGACAGATTTCCCCAATTAGGAGAAGGACCAGGGGAAGGAAAAACATTTAGGGGCATTATAGCCATCATTTAGAGCCTGATGGTGTCTATGGAAATGAAACCACTCATCTGCCTGTGTCTTTCATTCCAACTGGGTCAGGCCCCTCACTGGCTCAGTTCCTTTGCCAATAGCTATTTCCCTGGTCCAGGGCACACCTTCTATCTGTCTTCTGTCTTCCTTTTTGTTTCTAAATTTTTTAAATGTTTATTCGTTTTTGAGAGACAGTGAGAGAACACAGGGGAGGGGCAGAGAGAGAGGGATGTACAGAATCTGGAGCAGGATCTAGGCTCTATGCTATCAGCACAGAGCCAGACGCAGGGCTTGAACTTATGAAGTGCCAGATTATGACCCGAGCTGAAGTTGGATTCTTAACCAACTGAACCATGCAGGCACCTCTGCTTTATTTCTTTATATAAAAATAGTTAAAATGTAACCATAGATATATTACTATTATTGAGTTCTCCCTACCCCCAACCTCATTCCCGGTAGGTACCTGTCACCTAATTCATATAGTTTTGATATAATTATTTCCCATATACTTGTCTTTCCTCACCAGTGAGTCCTTAGGTTCCTCAAGAGCAGAGACTGCACCTTGTACTTTGGCATGCTCTGCCATGCTGAGATCATCGGAGTTACCCCATAAGTGCTTGTGGAATATAAGAATGAATAAATAACTCCATTTTTTTTCCCCACTGGCAAGCTCATTGACAATAGGTGCCTAGAGTAATATAATTAGGAAGCTCCAAAATAAAATTGTGTTAAGGAACTACTTAAACGCTGTAAAGGAAAGTAGAGAAGACAGCCAATTAGTACCTACGAGCACCCATGATTTCTACATAATAGAAGAAGTCATTTATTGGATTTAGTTGACTTAGGTTCCTGGCTGCAGGCTATCCCCTGAGTCCTTAATTGCTTAATCCAAAAGGAGGAAGGAAAGGGTTCAGAACCAGGTTATAAAGTGTTTGGACTGAGAAACCCCAAACCTGGGCAATTTGAGAATGTAGCTCGAGAACCAAGGAGCCTGAATGAGGGGGGCAGACTACCAACGGCTGAGCATCTGGTGTGTGCAAACACTATACTGAGCACATTTTCTTTTGGTCTCCATCACAACCTGCTAGGTTTGTCTTGGTACCCCTTTGAAAGATGAGAAAACTAGCTCTAAAAGGATGTATGACTCACCCGAGAGTACACAGCTGGTAAGAAACGAAGAAGAGATTCAAATCCACTTCTATCTGGCTCTACAAACAATTCTTTATTGTTTACACACAGGACTAGGCTGGTAATATCAATGTGTGAATTAGGCTGAGTGTAAGAAATTGGGAGAACTGTACAAGCCCTGTTTTAAGACATTCAGAAACAAAGTTTTTAAAAAATTTTCTTAATGTTATTTTAACTTTTTATTTCTGAGAGATAGAGCCAGTGTGAACAGGGGAGGGTCAGAGAGAGAGGGAGACACAGAATCCCAAACAGGCTTCAGGCTCTGAGCTAGCTGTCAGCACAGAGCCTTACACAGGGCTCGAACCCATGAACTGTGAGATCATGACCTGAGCTGAAGTCGGACGTTTAACCAACTAAGCCACCCAGAAACCCCTGTCTAGTTGTTTTTAAAAGTTTGTTTCAACTGACTTCAGCTCAGGTGGTATCTCAGTGTTCGTGAGTTCGAGCCCCACCTCAGGCTCTGTGCTGACAGATCAGAGCCTGGAGCCTGCTTCAGATTCTGTGTCTCCCTCTTTCTCTGTCCCTCCCCCGCTCACACTGTGTCTGTCTGTCCCTCTCTCAAAAATAAAATTAAGACATTAAAAATTTTTTTTTAAAAAACTCTGCTAGCCAAACAAACACCACCCCCCATCCCCCATGTTGCAGCCTGGACTTCACCATTCACAAACTTTTTTTTTTTTTTAATTGGAGAGAGAGAGCACATGAGTGGGGGATAGGGGCAAGAAGGAGAGAGAGAGAGAGAGAAAGAGAGAGAATCTTAAGTAGGCTCCATAGCGTGGGGCCCGATGCCAGGCTGGATCCAACAACACTGGAATCTTTACCTGAGCTGAAATCAGGAGTTGGATACTCAACCAAGTGAGCCACCCAGGCGCCCCACAACCTTCATTTTAATACGGGAAGGAACTGCACTCAGTCGGGGATGTGAGACTGGGATCCCTCTGGCATTTTCTGTAATGGGCCAGCAAGGCTAGTCTGGAACTTGACCTAACCGATGAGGGGGAAAAGCGTGCCATGGAGAGGTTGTGAAAGCAAAGACGTTGTTCAAGCATCCAGCTTAACCAGAGCTGGACTGTCAGCTAACAGGCCTTAGCAAACTGAGGAGGGTCCACTTTGTGGTTGATATGTGGCAAGAGATCTGGGGGCCCTGGCAAGTGGAGTGACAGGAGGGTCTAGGACCATCCAGGTCAGATGATTCCAGAGGAAGGTAAAAGTGGCCTCAGAGAGGCCCGAAGGTGATGGGAAGGTAGGAGGAGGCGTGGTCAGCATCAGAGAGGTCAGAGGTGAAGGTCCAAACAGTAGCTCCAAGGCAGACTATTCAAAGCTGGCCTTCTCTCCCTGGAGGTGGGGAGATAGGATGCAGCCTTCACCTTGGGAGGCCAGGTGGGATTTAGATTCAGGGAAAAGAAACAGAATTCTGAGAGTTATATTCTAGAACTTACCCTGGGCAAGAGAGAAACCTATCCCAATTTTAGAGGGATAGGTGTATCATAAGCACATACACACACAATAAAATGTATATAATATACAGGGACCACTGTCACTTGAGATACAGCTATTATTGCTGGAGCATCATGACCTGGAACCCTGAACATTCACTTTCATAGATAACACCACTCAGGCCCCACCACCACATGCCCCCATGTCTCTTGCTCTATGTCACTGAAACACAAGGCAACTCATTCAGGTGTGTGGGTGTGTAGCTGTTGTCATTAGAAAAAGATTGGGGAGAACTGGAGCAGTGGAAGCACTTAGGTAAGAGGAAAGACAAGTTAGCATGTCAAGTCCTTCCTTTTAGGTAGCATGAAGGCAATAGGTTCTGCATAATAAAGTAATAAAGTATACATTTTTTAACTATTTCCACACATTTTTTTTGGCTGCTTTTCATGTTCCAGTTTGTGGTTCTGCAGGTACTGAGAATTAATACAGTTTTTACAACAGTTATATATGGTGGATAAGTAGTGTTTTGCAATACTAAAAATTCATACTATCTGGAGCACCTGGATGGCTTAGTCAGTTGAGTGTCTGAGTCTTGATACTGGCTCAGGTCATGACCCCACAGTCGTGAAATCGAGCCCCATGTTAGGCTCTACGCTGAGAGAGTGCTGCCTGTTTGGGATTCTCTCTATCCATCTTTCTCTGCCCCTCCCCCCAATAAATAAACATTAAAAAATTCATACTATTAAATTTGTATATATTAAGGTCTAGATGTAACATCTTGGAGTGTTACTGACATGGCCAACTGTATGGGCATTCAGTGCTCAGGCTACAAATCCTATTATTATAAAATATTTATTAAGCTTAAATTAAATTTTCAAAAAGTTGAATTAAAAATTAAGATTGATTTAAATATTGTTTAAAACTTTGATATTCATTAATTATAAGGAATATATAATTGTATATTGATTATTATTTTATATATAATTATATAATATATCAATACATAGCTTAATAATTATATAATATTTATATATTATATTATGGGTAATAGAATATATAACAATTATTTATCTATACTAAATATGACTATATAATAATTATATATTGATATTCATTAATTATAATGAATATAATGTTACCTTTTAAATTTAATAGATAACCGAATTTTTTTTTTTTAATTTTTTTAACGTTTTATTTATTTCTAGGAGAGAGAGAGAGAGACAGCGTGAGCAGGGGAGGGTCAGAGAGAGAGGGAGTCACAGACTGAAACAGGCTCCAGGCTCTGAGCTGGCAGTCAGCACAGAGCCCGACGCGGGGCTCGAACCCACGAACCTAAGCGAAAGTCGGACGCTTAACCGACTAAGCCACCCAGGCGCCCCGATAACTGAATATTTTACAGGGAAATATTTATAATTATTTGAGAAATAAATACAATTTCATACATTTTATTCTCAATTTACATTTTAAATGAAATCTTATTTAAATTTTATACAATTTCAATGTACTTACATTTTACTTTTTGCAGGCTGGATTCATTTCATTGTCACAACAAACTTGTGAAGGGAGAGTTATCCTTATTTGTGCCAATATATCACAAAGTACATGAACCTCTTGATCATAGAAACATACAATTTCATTGAACTGAAGGATAAGAAAAATAAATTTCATGGAGTATATATAATAATTTATGAATTATGCATGTATTACTTAAACATCATTAGCCTATCAATAGACCACCTATATATAAGCAATAGTGGTTAAATTCAATCAACCTTGATATTTTAATTTTGGTCATATGAAACCATAGGTTCATGCATATTTTAAAATTTTGTTTTTGTGATGGTATAAATGTCAAGGTAAGAATATAGAATCTTAAGTCATTCACCAGTTTGTTAGCTTCATTTATAACTTTTAAATATTCAGACCTACATGGGCTTAGTGGGTTGAACTGTGGTCCCAAAAAGATATGTCCAAGTCTTAATCCCTGGTACCTGGGAGAGTGAGCTTATTTGGAAGAAGGGTCTTTGCAGATGTAATTGAGGGATCTTGTGATAAGGTCATCCTGGATTAAGCATTGTGGGCCACAAGACTAATGACAAATGTCCTTAGGAGAGAGGAGAAGTCATACAGACACAGGGGAGAAGGTCATGTGAAGCGGAAGGCAAACTCCAAGCCCAGGAACACCCAGAACACCTGGAAGGTATAAGGAAGGATTGTCCCCTAAGGCCTTCAGAAGGAGCATTGCCCTGCTGACACCCTGGCTTCTGACTTCTGGGCTCCAGAACTGTGAAGGACAAGGTACTTGCTGTTTTAGGCCAAATTTGTGATCGTCTGTTAGGACAGCCCTAGGAAACTAATACAGTGGGCCTCCCTCTGTCTTCTTGTCCTGGACCTTGCTAATATTAGGAGTGAGTCTGGCTGCTGGGTACGCCAGTCATGGGAGGCAGTACAAGAGCCTAGGTTTTTTTGTTTTTAAATTTTTTAATGTTTTATTTATTTTTGAGACAGAGAGAGACAGAGCATAAGGGGGGTAGGGGCAAAGAGTCAGAGACATACGGAATCTGAAATAGCTCCAGGCTCTGAGCTGTCAGCACAGAGCCCAATGCAGGGCTCGAACCCACAAATGTGAAACATGACCTGAGCCGAAGTCAGAGTCTTAACCGACTGAGCCACCCAGTAGCCCCAAGAGCCTAGGTTTCAAACCTGCCCTCTGTTCCAGGCCTGTCCCTTGTGCACTTGTGCCTTTACTGAGTACCTGAGCTCCTTGGAGGTGGGTATCTATCTTTGTCTTCTTTGTAGCTACAACTTCTAGCCAGGTGCTCAGAATGAGCTAATGAAGGAATGAATAAATGAACAACTGAATAGTGGTTATAAGAGAGCAGCCTCCAGAGCCAGGCTTGCCCAGGTCCAAAGTCCAGTTGCTGGCCATGTGACTGGGGCAAAGTTATGTAACTTGACTCAACTCCAAAGACTGAATTCATCCTCCGTAAACTGGTATGATAGCACTCACTTCACGTGGTAGTTGTAAGAGTCAAATGAGTCAATTCATATAAAGTAACCAGCATATAATTAACAGTAAATAAATGGTAGCTGTCATCATCATCATCATCATCATCTTTATTAATATTTTATACTGCCCCACCTCAAGGCCTTCATTCATGCTGTTCTCTTTTCCTGAGATACTCACTCTTTCCCCAGCTTCCTTCTACTCAGGGTTCTGGTCTCAGCTTAAACCTCACTTTTTCAAGACTACCTTCCCTGACTCCAGAGTTTAGATCAGTAGTATGCTCCAGCATTTCTGTCCATATTTCCTAAAGTCTGTGAACTCTGTAAGGGTAGACAATATGTTGTCTTGAGCCCTAATACAATGATGTACCTAGCAAAGGACCCAGCAAAGAGTAAACAAAGATTATGGGAAATAAAATTGTTGAATGAATGGTTCAATTCAGATCAAGATCTAATGGAAAGGAAAGACTCAAAGGTAAAGACACACTATCTCTGGAAAGAAGATTAATTTGACTCCATTTCTTTGTAGGGCTTTGGGACCTCTCTCACCTCCATCAGTTTTGAAAATGAAATTCAGACTTTCCCTGCTCTCATAGTTTCTGGGAAACCTGATTTTGGTTTGCGGGAGATGTAAGAAATGGGATCCAGGATGCTCAGGGTACAATGGCTCCATTGTGTATGAAATGTCTGATCTTAGTCATAGATTCATACTGACCCCCAGGGCATCTGTGTCAATGCCTGGCAGGATATCTGCTGGAGAAATGGCGCCCATCTGGACTAGAATTAAAAATCCCTGTATATGACTTTCAAGGTGGCTTATATCTATTAGCAGTATTCCCTTCCGGAAGCCAAAACAAACAAAAGACAGCCTCAAGAGTTGGCTGGGGTCCTAGATCTAAGTTAGGGCCCTTAGGGCTTTGCCAAGGGACCAGGATGGAGGTGAGCATGACATACTTATGATTAGATGATTGGTTGGTGTTTGTAACACACAAAGCAGACCTCCGTCTACAGAGGTCTGTTCTGTTACATTTTGGGGATTGGTGCCAGGGACATGGCCCCCTCCCTTCCTGATCTGCCTTCTTACCTACTCAGTGATTATAATCTGCCTTGCCTGCTCCATGGGGTGCTGGACGTCAGCCACCTACTGCAGGACACCACTTCAGAGCTGGGCTGTGAGCCACTGCCCTTCTTTCCTTGCCACCAATCTTGGGCTGGCAAAGGCAAGCTGCAGTACACGCATCATCAGGTAGTAATCGGGGACTGTGGTAGCTGGGCTGCAGGGCAGGTTTAGGAACCTAAGCTGAAAAGGAATCTGTATCTCCACAGCTTGAAACAATAATCTTTTGGATGCCTGCTTATCTTAACTGGTTTAAAACCTTCTTCACAAAGATTTGAGGCTTTGCACAAAGATGGAGTCAGGGGAATGAGTGTTACTCCAGCTCTGCTATATGAGCCTGTGACTTTGGGCAAGTTCTTTACTCCTCTTGGTGGTAGATTTCTTGGGCAGAGATGGACCATCTATTCTTTAATGTCTCATCTCATTTTAATATTCTGTTGTTATACCTAATTCAGCCCCAGGGCCTAGAGGCTAGCAGTGTATCTGGCACATAGAAGGCCCTTAACGTGAACATGTATTGAGCGCTTTCTGCATATTATCTACTGTGCTAAATATTTTACAAGCATTATCATCTTAGGGAATCCTCACATACATATGGGAAATTGAGCTTCAAAGAGATTAAATAAGCTAAGGTCACCTAGCTAAAGGGATAGAATAGGAACTTGAAATCAGTACTTCCTGGCTCCCAAATTCATGTTTGTTTGTTTCTTTACCACCATACTGTGATGTTTCTCAAGAAATAATCAGAATGAATGCGTGAGTGTTAGTTAATAAGCTAACCCAGATATTTGGTGAGCTGGATTGAAATGAAAAATAGCCTTGATTGGTTTCTTTGGGTTGAGGAACTGGTCAACACAACATCTTTGAGAAGTAGGAAGCACACATATATACCACCTGCATCATGATGTGAAAGGCTCTTAAACTTCCCAACAGCATTGGTTACTGAAAGTTTTTACTTCCAGTCTTGCTAGGAAACACAGTACCTTCAAGCCAGTCTTCAGTCATACAGCAATGAACAGTTTCCTGTTCTCTAAATTTGGGAACTTGATGTATCATCAGGAATTTGGATTTCTCTCATTGCAATAGACTTGGGCCAAACCTGTGTGTGGTGGGCATTTGCTACATTTCCCTCTTTGCATCGCTTTCCCTTCCTGGGGTCATGGGACCTTGATTGGATGGAGGGGAATCCTTTGTCCTTTCAGCTTCTGATCAAGGTGACCTCAGAGTAGAGCACATGACCAGGCTAAAACAATGAGGTGGGGGCATTTTGTTTCCTACCTCAACATCTATAGTTTATAGTGATGAACACTCAACCCAGATGAGATCGATGGGCCTCATCCCAGGACTTTGGTTTGTCTCCTAAGAGATGTGGGCTCTCCTAGATTATTGTGACATAAAGATTGAAACTACTGGGTTTCATGTACAGCCTGGACTGGGTATCAACCCAGAGGCAGCAGAATTGTAATATATACTTGGGACATTGTTTAAACCCTGAATTGTGCCCCATCTAAAGATATTTCATCAAAGTAGGCAAATAAATTCTCTTTTGCTTTAGCCAATTAGAATGAAGTTTTATGTGACTTTCAGCTGAAAGAGAGGTGATTCAGTGACATTTAGTCATTACTACTTCTCTTTCCCATGGATCAAATTCCTCTAATGGGTGGGCTGGAAGAACATAAAAACTGAGCTACCAATATGTGTTTGGGGGGTGAGCTGTGATGGGCACTCCCTTTAAGGGGAAAGACCTACCTTTCCAGTTTTGCCTAACTACTTTCCCATTGAGTTTCCTTGATAATATCTCTCTTTTTTAAAAAAAAAAATTTATTTGTTTTGAGAGAGAGAGAGAGAGAGAGAGCATGCACACACACACACACACGAAGGGGAGGGGCAGAGAGAGAGGAAGAGGGAGAATCTCAAGCAGGCTCCACATTGTCAGCTCAAGCATAATGTGGGGCTCAATCTCATCAACCGTGAGATCATGACCTGAGCTGAAACCAAGAGTCAGATGCTTAACTGACTGAGCCACCAAGGTACCCTTCTTGATAATATCTCTTAATAAAGGGTAACATTGCCTTCTGACATCCTACATTGCCATGTCTATGGTGGTGCCATTTAGTGACACCCTGCTTGGAATTTTATATGAAGATGTTTAATAGCTTTTCTTTTTTATTGGGATATAGGTAGATAGATAAGATTGGGGTTATGCACCTTCTCCAAGTTTGTTTGGTAGGATGTCTGCATGTAGCCTAGTGCCCCTGCTGCCCATGTGGGAAGGCACTGAGAGCCATGTCCCTTTCTGAGCAGTAGCTCTGCTGGGAGTGTCCTGTCCCAGGTGGCTCTTTTGAAACCTATGCATTTAGAACCCCTGAGATCAAAGGCTCACCCTTTGTGTTGTCAGTGGTGAGATGTAAATAGTTATGTTGGTGAGGGAGGGGTTGGTGGTGGTGTTGAACTTGGAAGGAATTGTGAAAAGTGCTGCAATGTGAAGAGTTTGGGAGACAGAGCCTGTTGTGAATGTTTACTCCCAAGTGCTAGGCTTTAGTCAGTGCCTGGTTTGGCCCCACTGTACAGATGTGGTCCCTGGGATCAGCAAATCTTAGTTCCAGAAATCATTCTGGTCTCTGGGATCAAAACGTTACCCAGGAACCAAGAGAGGCCACGATTGCTGATTGATCGGGTAATCTACATTCTTGCTACTCCAAGTGAGGTCCACAGACCAGCCCCATCATCAGCATCATCTGGGAGCTTTTGGAAATGTAGGATCTCAGGTGCACCCCAGACTTACTATATTAGAATTCCCAGGTGATTTGTGTACACAGTACAGTTTGAGAAGTGCTGATCTGTATCTATAGATTCTAGTTCTTCACTCAATTCAGCGTTTAATGGGCACCCACTGTGTTCTAGGCATTGTGCTGAGTATAACAGATACAAAGATGAATAATGTATAGTCTTTTTTAAAGGACTGCTTACAGCTTATTTACTTCTTAATTCTTTCTCTAGTCTCTCCCCAGCCCTCTGCATTCTGGCTTTTGCCCTACCTTTCACTGAAATGCTTCCTTTGAAGATCACTAATGACCTAGTTGTTGTCAAATTCAATTTTTTCTTCTCTGTAGCATTTAATGCTTCTGACCAACACCTACCCCTGAAATGCTATCCTTTCCTGGTTTTGCTGACATTGTGCCATCTTTGTTTTCCCTTTTTCTCCCTCCCACCCAATTCATTAACTGACTTATTTCCTTTCCTAGGGCTCTCTCTCACCTTACTGCCCTCCCTACTTTTGTGATATGAAATACTTTTATTTTAGAGCCCTTGACCCTCTAGGGACCCCAGGACTGTTGATATTAAAAGGGACCCATGGGTCTCTCCTTCCTATAGATTCTTTTTTAAAAAGCTGTCAATTACTTCCAGAAGGGAATTAAATTTGGAGAATGTCTCTGAAATGAAAGTAGTAGGTTTTCATGGGTATTGTTGCTGTAACAAATTATCACAACCTTGATGGCTTAAAACAAATTTGTTATCATGTAGTTCTGAAGGTCAGAAATCTGATGTGGGTCTCATTGAGCTAAAAGCAAGGCATTAGGAAGGCTATGTTCTCTTCTGAAAGCTCTAGGAGAGATTCTGTCCCCTTGCCCTTTCCAGCTTCTAGAAGCTATTTGCATTTTTTGCTTTTAAGGACTCATATGATTGGGTTGGATTCACCTTAATGATCTAGAATAAACTCCCATCTCACTGTTCTTAACTGCAATCACATTGCAGAGTCCCTTTTGTAATGTAAGGTAACATAGTCACAGGTGCTAGGAATTAGGACATCTTTGGGGGGTCTATTATCTTGCCCATTATAGTGAGATTGAGGAGAGTAAAGGTTGGAAGAAGGGGAATAGAAGGACGGCATGTTCCCTGCATGCCTACGATGGATCCAAGATGAGTTAACAAGGCATCTCAGTGCCTAACTTGGAAAAGTAGGCTGAGAATGAGAAGAAGGGCTAACAGGGGGCAGGGAATACAGGGAGGTAGAGAGCTCAGGCCAACCACCCATGCACTTAGGGCTCCTAAATCTATCCCAGTCATATGGCAAAACAGCACCTTATACCCATCAAGTTCAAAACCGAATCCATCATCTCCTTCATGGGACTCTTCTCCTTTGCTTTCCCTGTGTCTGTGAATGAGACCACTATTTAACTTGTTATTCAAGACATAAACTTTCAGTTACACTGACTTCCTCTTTCCTTATCCACACACCAACACATCACGAACTTCTGTCAAGTCTTCTTTGCCTATGTTTCTTATATAAAATCTACTGTTGCAGACCTAGGGCTGGCCCCTCATTCCACCTCAGACCAGCTTCCCTGCCTCCATGACTCTCAGTTCACCACCCACTCTGATGTTGGGTGATCTACCAATCTTCTTCTTTGTCCCAGTTTAAATACTTCAAAGACTGCCTCCCCCCATCGTCTTCAGGATCAAGTCCAAACTTGGCATGATTTTCAAAGCCAATTTGGCAACAACCTCCATATCTTGTCTTATTTTTGCCAAACTTCATCCTGTATTCTATACTCCAACCTACCTGAACCCTTACTTGTCTCTTTCATACTTTTGCTCTTTCTTACTTAAGCAAATGCTCCTCCCTTTATCTGATTCTAGCTCCTGGTCCCACAGGACTCAGCTCAGTTATTACATCCTTTTATCCCTTCTAGGTAGACTTGGCCATGCTCTCTCCCCAGATTTACACAGCTTTTTGCACATAGTACTATTGTAGCATCTAGCATAATGCCTTGTACTTGTTTGTGTGTATGTTAGTTTTCTCCTCTAGATTCATCAGTATTGATAGAGTCCTTATTTGTCAGCATGGAATTTTGTTCATGCATTTTATTTACTAACAAAGATTATTGAGGCATATGTCTATTTTCTCACTAGGCTACACCATTCTTCAGAATGATGACCTATCTATTCACCCACATATTCCCATTGCTTTGCACAGTTCCTACCCATTCTAGGTGCTCATGTTGAAAAAATGAATGCTATCTCTTTATCCAAACCTGAGGGCTAATAATAAAGCCCTACACGCCCACCCAGGGGAGAAAGAGATTTGTTCCACATTCCTCCCTTGAAGATATATCTTCCTTGGTGATGGTTCTTTCTGCCATGCCTCTTGCTCCGCTAAGGAAGATGTGGGTTCTTAAGGAAGATGTGGATTCTTAAGGAAGGCTGGAGGGTAAGCTTAGAAGTAGTAATCTTTTTTTTAAGTAATTTATTTATTTTTAAATTTCCATCCAAGTTAGTAAGTATATAGTGCAATAATAATTTCAGAAGTAGATTCCTTAATGTCCCTTACCCATCAAACCCATGCCCCTTCCCACAACCCCTCCAGCAACCCTCTGTTTGTTTTCTATATTTAAGAGTCTCTTATGTTTTGTGCCTCTCCCTGTTTTTATATTATTTTTGCTTCCCTTCCTTTATGTTCTTCTGTTTTGTATCTTAAAGTCCTCATATGAATGAAGTCATATGATATTTGTCTTTCTCTGACTGACTAATTTTGCTTAGCATAATACCCTCTAGTTCCATCCATGTAGTTGCAAATGGCAAGATTTCATTCTTTTTGATTGCCGAATAATACTCCATTGTGTGTGTGTGTGTATATATATATATATATACCTCTTCTTTACTCTTCTTTATCCATTCATTCATTGATGGACATTTGGGCTCTTTCCATACTTTGGCTATTGTTGATAGCGCTGCTATAAACCTAGGGGTGCATGTGTCCCTTTGAAACAGCATACCCGTATCCTTTGTATAAATATCTAGTAGTGCAATTGCTGGGTTGTAGGGTAGTTCTTTTTTAAAATTTTTGGGGAACCTCCATACTGTTTCCAGAGTGGCTGCACCAGTTTGCATTCCCACCAGCAGCATGAAGGCGATCCTCTTTCTTCACATCCTTGCCAACATCTGTTGTTGCCTGAGTTGCTAATGTTAGCCACTCTGACAGGTGTGAGGTAGTATCTTATTATTGTTTGTATTTCTGCTGTGTTGTTGTGATCTTTCCTCTTTCATTCTTGATTTTATTTATTTGGGTCCTTTCTTTTTTCTATTTGATCAAACTGGCTAGGAGTTTATCAATTTTGCTAATTCTTTCAAAGACCCAGCTTCTGGTTTCATTGATCTGTTCTACTGTTTTTTTGTTTTTTGTTTTGTTTTGTTTTTTGTTTGGTTTTGATAGCATTGATTTCTGCTCTAATCTTTATTATTTCCTGTCCTCTGCTGGTTTGGGGTTTTATTTGCTGTTCTTTTTTCAGCTCTTTAAGGCGTAACGTTAAGTTGTGTATCCGAGACCTTTCTTCCTTCTTTAGGAAGTCCTGGATTGCTATATACTTCCCTCTTATGACTGCCTTTGCTATGTCCCAAAGGTATTGGGCTGTGGTGTTATCATTTTCATTGGCTTCCATGAACTTTTTAATTCCCCTTTAACTTCTTGGCTAGCCCATTCATTACTTAGTAGTATGGTCTTTAGTTTCCAAGTATTTGTTATCTTTCCACATTTTTTTTTCTTGTGGTTGATTTCGAGTATCATAGGGTTGTGGTCTGGAAATATGCACAGTATGATCTCGATCTTTTTCTACTTGTTGAGGGCTGATTTGTGCCCCAGTATGTGATCGTTTCTGGAGAACGTTCATGTGCACTGAAGAAGAATGTGTATTCCAATGCTTTAGGATGAAATGTTCTGAATATATCTGTTAAGTCCATCTGGTCCAGTGGATCATTCAAAGCCATTGTTTCCTTGTTGATTTTCTGTTTAGATGATCTGTCAATTGCTGTAAGTGGGGTGTTGAAGTCCCCTACTATTATGGTATTATTATCAAGGAGTTTCTTTATGTTTGTGATTAATTGATTTATATATTTGGGTGCTGCCAAATTTGGAGTGTAAATGTTTACAATTGTTAGGTTTTCTTGCTGGATAGACCCCTTAATTATGATATAATGCCTTTTCCCCTCTCATGTTACAGTCTTCATTTTAAAGTCTAGATTGTCTGATATAAGTATGGCTACTCTGGTTTCTTTGTTGACCATTAGCATGATACATGGTTTTCCATCCTCTTACTTTCAATCTGAAGGTGTCTTAGGTCTAAAGTTGGATGGATCTTGTTTTCTTATCCATTCTGTTACCCTATGTCTTTTGATTGGAGCATTTAGTCCATTGACATTTAGAATGAGTACTGAAATATATGAATTTATTGCCATTATGTTGCCAGTAGAGTTGGAGTTTCTGGTGGTGGTCTCTGATCCTTTCTAATATTTGTTGCTTTTGGTCTTTTTTTCCCCCCATCTTTTCTCCTCTCAGAAAGTCCCCCTTAAAATTTCTTGCAGAACTGGTTTAGTGGTCATGAACTCCTTTAATTTTTGTTTGGGAACTTTTTATCTCTCTTTTTATTTTGAATGACAGCCTTGCTGAATAAAGACTTCTTGGCTGCATATTTTTTTTTGATTCAGCACATTGAATATACCTGCCACTCCTTTCTGGCCTGTCAAGTATCTGTGGATAGGTCTGTTGCAAACCTGATCTGTCTTCTCTTGTAGGTTAAGGACTTTTTTCTCCTTTGCTGCTTTCATGGTTTTTTCCTTGCCTGCGTATTTTGTGAATTAGACTATGATAATACCTTGTTGATGGTTGGTTTTTGTTGAATTTAATGGGAGTCCTCTGTGCTTCCTGGATTTTGACGTTTGTGTTTTTCCCTAGGTTAGGAAAGTTTTCTGCTATGATTTGCTCACATAACCCTTCTACCCCTTTATCTATCTCCTGGGACCCCTATGATTCTGATGTTGTTCCTTTTTAATGAGTCATTGATTTCTCTAATTTTTTTTTAAATAGTTTATTGTCAAATTAGTTTCCACATAACACTCAGTGCTCATCCCCACAAGTGTCCTCCTCCATGCCCATCCCCCCTCCCCCCCACATCCATCAGTCCTCAGTTTTTGTCAGCATTCAAGAGTCTCTCATGGTTTGCCTCTCTCCCTTTCCCCCACCATTTCCGCCCTTCTTCTCCCCCTTGTTCCTCAGTCAAGTTCCTCCTAATCCTCCTATACGTGCAAACATATGATATTTGTCCTTCTCTGCCTGACTTATTTCGCTCAGCATAACACCCTCAAGGTCCATCCATGTTGCTACACATGGCCAGATTTCATTGTTTCTCATTGCCATGTAGTATTCCATGGTATAGATAAACCACATCTTCTTGATCCATTCATCTGTTGATGGACACTTAGGCTCTTTCCATGTTTTAGCTATTGTGGAGAGTGCTGCTATGAACATTGGGGTACATGTGCTCCTATGCCTCAGCATTTCTGTATCCCTTGGGTAAATTCCTAGCAGTGCTATTGCTGGGTCCTAGGGGAGTTCTATTGTTAGTTTCCTGAGGAACCTCCACACTGTTTTCCAGAGGGGCTGTACCAGTTTACATTCCCACCAACAGTGTAGGAGGGTGCCCGTTTCTCCACATCCTCGCCAGCATCTCGTGTTCTCTGATTTGCTCATTTTAGCCACTCTGACTGGCATGAGGTGGTATCTCAGTGTCATTTTGATTTGTATTTCCCTGATGAGGAGGGATGCTGAGCATCGTTTCATGTGTCTGTTGGCCATCTGGATGTCCTCTTTGGAGAAGTGTCTGTTCATATCTTCTGCCCATTTCTTCACTGGGTTGTTTGTTTTTCAGGCGTGGAGTTTGGTGAGTTCCGTACAGATTCTGGATATCAACCCTTTATCTGATATGTCATTTGCAACTATCTTTTCCCATTCCGTTGGTTGCCTATTAGTTTTGTGGGTTGTTTCCTTTGCCGTGCAACCATGTTAAAATTTAAAACTCACGTTCATCAGATTCCTTGTTATAAAAAACATCAATTTACTTTTGAAAAATATAATTAAAAAGCCTTACTACAATTGAAAAACTTCTAGTAGGATTAGGATCACTGCAAAATACACATAGCAACCTATCAGACATAGATTTTCTGAGTTGTTTCCTTGGCTCTGCAGAAGCTTTTAATCTTGATGAGGTCCCAATCATTTATTTTTGCTCTTGATTCCCTTGCTTTTGGGGATGTGTCAAGTAAGAAGTTGCTGTGGTGGAGGTCAAGGAGGTTGTTTCCTGCTTTCTCCTCTAGGGTGTTGATAGTTTCCTGTCTCACGTTCAGGTCCTTTATCCATTTTGAGTTGATTTTTGTGCATGGTGTGAGAAAATGATCTAGTTTCATTCTTCTGCATGTTGCTATCCAGTTCTCCCAACACCATCTGTTAAAAAGGCTGTCTTTTTTCCATTGGATATTCTTTCCTGCTTTGTCAAAGATCAGTTGGCTGTATACTTTTGGGTCCACTTCTGAGTTCTCAATTCTGTTCCATTGGTCTATGTGTCTGTTTTTGTGCCAATACCATACTGTCTTGAGGATGACAGCTTTGTAGTAGAGGCTAAAGTCTGAGATGGTGATCCCTCCCGTTTTGGTTTTATTTTTCAGTATTACTTTAGCTATTCGGGGTCTTTTGTGGTTCCATACAAATTTTTGGATAGTTTGTTCTAGTTTTGAGAAGTATGCTGGTGCAATTTTGATTGGAATTGCATTGAATGTGTAGAGTGCTTTAGGTAGTAATGACATCTTAACTATATTTATTCTTCCTATCCATAAGCATGGAATGTTTTTCCATTTCTTTGTGTCTTCTTCAATTTCCTTCATAAGTTTTCTATAGTTTTCATCATACAGATCTCTTGTATCCTTGGTTAGGTTTATTCCGAGGTATTTTATGGTTTTTTGTGCAGTTGTGAATGGGATCAGTTTCTTGATTTCTCTTTCTGTTGCTTCATTGTTGGTGTATAAAAATGCAACCGATTTCTGTACGTTGATTTTGTACCCTGCAACTTGGCTGAATACTTGGATCAGTTCTAGTAGGCTTCTGGTGGAGTCTGTCGGGTTTTCAATGTAGAGTATCATGTCATCTGCGAAGAGGGAAAGTTTGACTTCCTCTTTGCCAATTCTGATGCCTTGGATTTCCTTTTGTTGTCTGATGGCTGATGCTAGGACTTCCAGCACTATGTTAAACAACAGTGGTGAGAGTGGACATCCCTGTCGTGTTCCTGATCTCAGGGGGAAAGCTCTCAGTTTTTCCCCGTTGAGGATGATGTTAGCTGAAGGCTTCTCATAGATGGCTTTGATGATGTTTAAGTAGGTTCCTTCTCTCCCAACTTTCTCGAGAGTCTTTATTAAGAGAGGATGCTGTATTTTGTCAAATGCTTTTTCTGCATCTATTGACAGGATCATATGGTTTTTATCGTTTCTTTTATTGATATGATGTATCACATTGATTGATTTGCGAATGTTGAACCAGCCCTGTAACCCAGGAATGAATCCCACTTGATCTTGGTGGATGATTCTTTTGATATGCTGCTGGATTTGATTTGCAAGGATCTTGTTGAGAATTTTTGCATCCGTATTCATCAAGGATATTGGCCTGTAGTTCTCTTTTTTTGCTGGATCTCTGTCTGGCTTGGGAATCAGAGTGATGCTGGCTTCATAAAATGAGTCTGGGAGTTTTCCTTCGATTTCTATTTTTTGGAATAGCTTGAGAAGAATTGGGATTAATTCTGTTTTAAATGTCTGGTAGAATTCCCCAGGGAAGCCATCAGGTCCAGGGCTCTTATTTGTTGGGAGATTTTTGATCACTGATTCGATTTCTTCACTCGTTAGGGGTCTGTTCAGGTTTTCTATTTCTTCCCGTGTGAATTTTGGTAGTGAGTGTGTGTTTAGGAATTTGTCCATTTCTTCTAAGTTGTCCAATTTGTTGGCATATAATTTTTCATAGTATTCCCTGATAATTGCTTGTATTTCTGAGGGGTTGGTTGTAATAAGTCCATTTTCATTCATAATTTTGTCTATTTGGGTGCTCTCTCTTTTCTTTTTGATAAGTCTGGCTAGAGGTTTGTCAATTTTGTTTACTTTTTCAAAAAACCAACTCTTGGTTTCATTGATCTGTTCAATTGTTTCTTTGGTCTCTATGTTGTTTATTTCTGCTCTAATTTTCCTATTTCTCTTCTTCTACTGGGTTTAGGGCATTCTTGTTGCTCTGCCTCTAGTTCCTTTAGGTGCCTGGCTCTCATTTCTTTCTGTTCTTTCCTTTGTGGTGAATTTCTTTGTTTTGTCATTTTGAAGGAAGATAAGAAATTAAAAGGTAAAAAAATTAAAATTAAAAAATTAAAAACAACACACACACACACAAAATCAAATAAATGATGCTAAATCCTAGATGTGTTTTGGTCTGGTTGTTGAACGGAGCTTGATATATTAGAGAAAAAAGGGAAAGATAAGAAAGAAAAAAAGAAAACTTTTGAAAATGTAAAAAAATGAATACAATGAATAGAATAAAATGAAATGATGAAGTAAAACAGAATTTGAAAAATTTACAAAAAAGTAAAAAACGTAGTAGAAAAAAATTAAAGAAAAATATTTCTAATAAAAATTAAAAGTAAAAATAAATTTTTTCTCTTTCTATATTGAAGAAAGGAAAAGAAAAAAACATTGAATAGATGGACCAGCGAACAGACTGAAATATGATTAAAATTACATCAGTTTCCCCTAGAAGTCAAACTATATAATAAAAGTGCCCTATATAATAAAGTGCCCTAGCAGCACCTTTAATCCCTAAGCTAAACAGGGGTAGAGACTCGTGTTCCTGAAGAACAAGGTTGGCCCAGCTGGGCGGGGCTTAGTGTAATGATTTCGTTCTCCACTGGATGGCGCTGCTTAACTTACTGGGGTAGATTCCTGTTGCGCCTGTAGGTGTGTAAGCGCATGCGCGAGAGGGGTGAAACCGGCGTCACCTAGCCACCAAGACTTCGAATCGGAATTCTCTTCTCCCTAGGAGCAACCGCACACACCTCCTTTGTTTCGGCCTACTCGCCGCTTTTACACTGTCTGTGACCAAGCCGTCAGGTTTCGAGACGGCACTTCCCTCTGGAGTTTTATTTCAAATGCGCTGCGTTCCACTCACTTCTGATGGACTGCGGCTTTGGCCTCTTAGACCTTCTTGGGGAGGGTCTCACCTAGCAATGACCAGGTGCCTGCTCATCCCCTGGAACATTCAGAGGACTGACTGCTGCTGCCAATGCCCAGAGACTGCAGCTGGGTCCCAGCCTGTTCCAGAAAAAGTTCCCACGATCATGTAGCAGCAGCATTTCAGGGATTATGGCAAATCACAACATGCACCTGGCACCAGGCTTTCCCCTTAGCGTCCATGTTCCAGCTAACCAGTGAACGTGGTTGTTCTCTGGGGTCGGCTGGGACTTGCTGCGCCCACCCCACAGCCTCTACCAAATGTCCTCCCAGCAGGGGAATCGCCTCTCCCCACGTGGCCCTGGAACCCCTTGGACCTTGCTCACTGCTCCTGGGGATTCACCCTTCCCACCAGAGGACCAGCAGGTATGGAGCCGTGGCATTTCAAACTCTGCATTCCCCGTTTATAGAGTCTTAACGGAATTTAAGCCCTCTCCTTTCTCACTTTTTTGTTCAGTCCCTTGCATACTCTTTCTTTTCTCTCCAGCCGCTTTTGGGCGGGGGAAGGGGTGTCTTTTCCCATAGTCTTCCCCTCCCCCATCCCCGTCCTCTCTAGGCAAGCCAAAACAGCTTCCTGCCCTCTGTGGCTTCTCTCTCCCTCCTCAGTTCATCTCCCTGCTCCGTGTACCTGCTGAGTTCTGTGGTTCAGGTTGTGCGGATTACCTTTTTAATCCTCAGATCAGTTTTCTAGGTGTGCAGGATGGTTTAGTGTTGATATCGCTGTATTTCAGGGAGGAGACAGCAAAAAAAAACCCAAAAAAACAAACCTTCAATGCTGTTCTGCCATCTTGGCCCCTTCCTCTCTAGAAGTAGTAACCTTTGGGGTCTCTTTCTAACTTGGAGTTTCTATAGGATTACACTTCTAGGAAAAGCTGATACTGGATTCTGGGTACTCCTGCTAAGAAAGAATCTAGGATGAATCCACTATGTCCCTTACAGCTTTCTATGTGAATGCATCTAACTTTTATTTTCTGTTGTTCATTTAGTTGATCAATGTTTTCTTCTATGTCCCAAGTCCCAAGGAAGACCATGTGGAGAAGAGAAGGGAATCAGAGAGGCTTCTGTCCTTACAGAGACAAAGCTATAAGAGGGAGAGACTGTATACAAATAGTAGCTGTGATGAAAAGTCATCAAGGTTAACAATGTGCTAGAGAATAAACAGCATTATGGGATTCAGGAGAGCTTGGACAGTACTGTTAAGGCAACAGAGAGACACTGGAGGATCTTAAACAGTATAGTGACATAATGATGTTAGATAAAGATTGGGGAAATCTTTGCAATAAGGTGGCATTTCACTTGGGCTGAGAAGTAGGGAACAGGGTTTTTATAGCTACTGTGGGAGTAGGGAGAGAGCATTGTAGCAGGAAAGAATGCTGGGAAAGCAAGAGAGTAGGTGTGAAGAGAATAGCCAGTTTCTTATGAGACATTTGGTAAAACCCCTGCACAACTAGCCTGAAAGCTATCTAGATGTGTGCATAGCATAGGTTTTACAGGTTCATTGTTGAAGGGCTTTTCCAGATGACTCCAATGAAAGAGCTCCTTCTCTGAAAGAGGTGAGAACACGAAGTCCTACAGCTGTGCTTTATGTGCTGCTCTGTCTCCATGGCATCCAGCTTCTCTGGGCCTGCCTTCCCTGGAGTAGCCCCATAATGATGATTTAAATCTCATGCTTAAGTCCCAGATTCGAGAATCTGTTCAACTGAGATTTCCACTTTCAGGATCTGCCAGCTGCCTGACTATTTGGGGGTCAGTTTTAAAATTGAGGAAGAGAGAGAGCAGGAGAGAGAGTGAGAGAGAGAATTCCAAGCGAATTCCAAGCAAGTTCCATGCTGTCAGTGTGGGGCCTGATGTGGGGCTTGATCTCACGAACCATGAGATCATGACCTGAGCTGAAATCAAGAGTTGGACATTTCCCTGACTGAGCCACCCAGGCATATGCTTTCTGATTTGCAACTACTTTGGTAATAGGAAAGCCCATTCATGGCCTGCATCGCCCCACCCCCTTTTTTTTTTTTTAGAAATCACACGATGCTTTCATTATCCATATAAATAGCACCACTCTCTGCTTTGCTCCAGAAGCTATGGTGCTGGCTCAGGAGTGTGTCCCAGATAGACCTGCCAAGTTAACCCCTGGCAAAAGGAGATGATGACCTTCCTGAAGGTTTTAACCAAGGGTCTTGCTGGTAAAGAAACTGCAGCAGAGAACGCAGCAGGGAATTGCAAATGGCTCTACACATTGGCACAGGCAGTGGCCATCACCTGTTATTAAGTTAGAACAATCCCTTGACAACCCTGCCTTCTACAAGAGGGCTTATAGATTTATATCTCAATATAGATTGAGATTTCAGAGACTCAGAGCAGCTGGATGTTAGTTAAGATCTGGGAAAAGCTCTGGCCCCAGATTTCGCCCTATGTTTGACCCCAACCTTGCAATTTTAATTGAAAAGACCGTGATTTTCCACATGGAAGTTACAGTCACTCCGTCATAAATCAAGTGACTAAAAATGAGTCTGTATCTAGATTCTCTATTTTATGCAATCTTTCTACCTTCTAGATATCTGAATTTCATAGGCCAGTAATTTTTTTTAACTTTTTTTTTTTTTTGAGAGTGAGTGTGAGCAGGGGAGAGGGGCAGAGGGAGAGAGAATCCAAAGCAAGCTCCACAGCCAGTGTGTAGCCCAACATGGGGCTAGATCCGAGAAGTGTGAGATCACTACCTGAGCAAAATCGAGAGTCAGATGCTCAACCAACTGAGCCACCCAGGTGCCCCTGTTTTGTTGTTTTTAACAGGTATAATACTTAGGCTGCTAGGTCTTGCTTTCTAAGTAAAACTTTTTTGAAGTATAACTTACAAAATATAGTAGGGGAAAAAGCGCAAGTATATATCTGATCAATTTTTTACAAAGTGAATACATTCAATTATCCACCACCATGATATATATATTATCAGCACACTAGAAGCTTCTCTTATGCTCTCTCCCAGCTATTTATTGAATGTTTTGTGTATCCATTTCTGTTGGATTCCTTAAAGGGAAATTGCTGGGTTATAGAGCATTCATACATGCGATTTCAGTAGACACTGACAAACATTTCTGCAAAGTGGTTGTATAAATTTATACTTCCAGCAGATGTTTGTGATAGTTCTAGTTGCTCCACCTCCTTGCCAATACTTTGTCAGTCCTTGTCATTTTAGCCATTCTGGTGCGTATGTAGTAGCAGCTTTGGGGATTCAATTTGTATTTTACTATCCACTGTTATGAACCTTTTCATTGAAAAGACTATTATAAACTTTCCCTGTTTGTTAGCCACTTGGACACTGATCATCCTGTTCAAGTTTGTTACTTATTTTTTGTTGGGTGGTCAGTCTTAAAAAAAAAAAATTTGTAAATATGTTTTTATAGATGTAAGATGTGATATAGTATATATATTTGATATACCTACACATAATCAAGTAAGCATCTTGGAAATACCTTCTCACACCCCTCTGACTTGACTCTCACACTATAGTATATTTAGACGAGCTAAAGTATTTAGTTTTAATGAAGCCAAATTTATCAGCCTTTTCCTTCATGTTTAGTGCTTTTTGTATCTTGTTTAGAAGTATTTGCCTGCCTCAGGGTCATTAATATACTCTCCTATGTTATCTTCTCTAAAGCATTCTTATTTTACTTTTCAGATTTAGATCCATGATTCATCCAGAACTGATTTTTTTTTTTTTTTGTAAATGGTGTGAATTGGGGGTCAAGATTCTTTTTTCCCCTGAAGGGATATTCAGTTGGCCTAGTGATATTAAATAAAAGACCACAATTTCCCCACATAAACCACAGTCACACCTTTGTCATAAATCAGCTGACTAAATATAAATGAATCTGTTTATAGACTATTTTGTACTATTGATCCATTTATGTATATAGGTAGCATGCCACACAGTCTTACATATATTGGCTTTATAAAAATATTGCTATTGAGTTTAGTAGTGGAAGTATTCTAACTTTTTCGTCTTGGCTCTTTCCGGCTTTTTGCATTTCCACATCAATGTTAGATTCAGCTTGTCAGTTTTCACAAAGATGCATTTTAATTCTTCTGTTAGACTAAACTTGTCCAAGGCTTATTATTTTTCCAGTCAGTATTCATTTTGTTTCACCTACAGATTTATTCTTTGGATTCTCTTTATTAATCTCCATTTTACCTGTTTCTATATGAGGTCATTTTCCTTCTGCTGTAGAACCTCTTTCAGCATTTATTTCTTTTAATGTGAGCCTCCTAATGAAAATTTGCTCATTTCTGACAGTCTTAAATGTCTTTATTTTGTTTTATTTTTGAAGGTTATATTTGTTAGGTATATATAATTCTGGGTTGAACCTTTTATCATGTTAAAGATGACATTTCATTCTTCCTTTTCCATCATTTCCATTAAAAGTAATCTTCCAGTTTTATTGGGTTGTTTATCTCTGATTGTTTTCCCACATTTTCTTTTGATTTGAATTTGTGAAAACCTTCCTATTTTGTGCATCAGCATGCTTTTATGTATATTTAATCTTTCTGGGGTTTATAGAGATTCTTAAATCAGTGGACTGATGTCTTTTAATCAGCCCTGGCCATTTTCTGTTTCAATATTGCTTTGGTCTCATTCTCCCTCTTTTTCTTTTCAGATCTCAGTTAATACACATGTTGGCCTTTTAAACTTGTCCTGTATACCATATGTACTCTCTTCTTTATTTACCATTCCTTTTTCTGTTCCCATTTGTATATTTTTATTATCCTGCTATTTCCAGTTCATTATTCCTTTCTTCTGCTGTGTCTGGTCTGTTGTTAAAACCATACATTTAATTATTCATTTTTGTCATTGTATTTTTCAGTTTTAAAATTTCCATTTGATTCCCTTCTATATATACATCTTTTAGTAGTTTAATGTCAAGTTGGTTTCCATATAACACCCAGTGCTCATCCCCATGAGTGCCCTCGCCCACCCCCATGTCCATCTAGATTCTGACAAAATTCTCCATTCCCTATTTTCTTGAAAATATTAACAACTAATTGTTTTAAAACCTGAATCTGATAATTTCAAAATGTTCATCTGTAGGTTTTTTTTTCCTCTCTTGGTTTTGATAATTTCATACCAGCTCTTGTCATGCTTGGTTATATTTTATGGAATACTGGACAATGTATGACAAACATTGCTTTTCTGTACAAATGAAAAATTGTAGAGATTCTGTTTGATATTATTTTCCTCCATAAAAGATTCAATTTTCTCCTGTCCAGTAGTTAAGGGCAGATAACCTCAATCTTCTAATGCATAAAAATGTTTCAAAAGTTGGTTTCATGCTTTGGAGGCCTCATCTGTTCTCATTTGCCTTAATCCTGGGACAGAGCATTTTGGAGGTCTCAACTGAAAACGTGTGTTGTTTATCAGGACTTCTCTTTGGTGGGCCCAAAACTTTGAAATAAACTAGCACCAGTACACTAAATAGCATTTGGTTACCATCCCTTAGCCTCCACACTGACTTCTCTGAGGATGGATAGCCAATTCCCATCCACTGGTAATTGTCTGCTAATGAACCTATGTCCACACACAGGAATTCCACCCTGCCTTTTTAAAAATTTTTTATATTTTTAAATTATTTTTATATTTATTATTTTTATAAATAGTTTATTGTCAAGGTGGTTTACAGCAACACCCAGTGCTCATCCCAACAAGTGTCCTCCTCCATGCCCGTCACCCCCCCCACACACACCCATCAGTCCTCAGTTTGTTCTCAGCATTCAAGAGTCTCTCATGGTTTGCCTCCCTCCCTCTCCCCCACTGTTTCCCCCCTTCTTCTCCGCCTTTGCTACCTCAGAGTCCACCTCCATCCCATCTTCATTTCCACTCATTGGAACTATCCTACCTTGCCCTTCCTGGTATAGGAGGTTCTCATTCTATCCCACCTCTATTCTATAGCTATCTCTGTCCTATACTCTTTGATTAGTTGAGAAATCTCACTCATTTAGTCTCTCCCTATGAACATTAGTAGCTTCAGGGATCCACCCAGATTTCTGTCTCCCAGATACACAGTGCATTGGACCAGGCCTTGGCGACCTGCCTGTCTATATACCACTCTGCGATGCACTTGGGATCACAGCAAACATTGTTGTTACCTGTTCTCCTCCAAGAACCATCAGTATCATCCCCTGAAGTTTCGCCATTCCACACATCCCTGGTTATAGCAGTCATTGGCAAAAATCAAACCTTCCAGGGTATCAATAATCTCCTATATTCTCTTTGCTGGGCTGTTTTGTATATCTCCCGGTCAGACCCCACATCTCTGCCTTTCCCTCAATTCCTGTCTCTGTGCCTTCTTGAACACTATGCAATTATGCTTTCCTGTGTCTCCAGTTTTTTTCAGAACATTCTTTGCATTTAGGGAACCAAGTTGCCCATTTAGACATTAAGGAGCAGAAGCAAGCCATTCCTGCTATGCCCTGCCTGAATTCCTGTCTCACAGGATTCAGCATATAAAATAATTTTTTGTTTTACACCACTAAATTGTGAGTGGTTTATTACATAGCAATAGGTAATCAGAATAGAGCCGAGCCAGTCCCTGGAATATAAATAACAGTTTTATGCTGAGGAGTCACACATTTCCACACTAAGCCTAAATTTCTTTTCTGAGCCACAGATTCAAATATCCAGCTGCCTACTTGACATCTGCACTTGAATGTCTAATAGGTATCCCAAGTTAATATTGAATAATCTTGAATTTCTGATCCCTAAACCTGCCCTTACCCCACTCCCAGTCTCCTCTTTTTAGTGAATGGCAAAAATCTCCACTTTGTCTTTTACCCCCATATCCAGCCCATTTGCAGTGTTTGCCCACCCATCTTTATCTTCATGGTCGCTTCCTGAGTTCAGAAACCTCTCGTCTTGCAAACCTGTGTTTCTACAAGAAGCTCTAACTGGCCACAGTGCCACAGAACTCAGTCTTTCTGGCCTCTCCACCTTGCTGTTCACTGAGTGATTCTAAGATGTACGTCTTGCAGGGTTAGTGCTCAGACTAAAACACTGCTGGTTCCACGGTGCTCAGTAGGATAAAACCTGAAGTCCTTATATTCGCATGTGGGAAACTTCATAATTTGGACCTTCATGGTCTGATCCCAGCCTCCTTGTCTCCATCCTGCTTTGCTGTAGCTCTACAGAATTACCAGGTTCCCTGAACATGGTGCTCTCTTTCATGCTCACCACTGAGCCCTTGTTCATATTATTCCTTTGACCTGGCGTTTCCCCTTCCCGTTTTCCTGCCATATACTGGAAAACTACATCCTTCTAGACTGTGCTCAGATGCCACCTTTTTGTCATGCAGTCTCTAACCTCTACTACCTGAAATAGCTGGAAGCTACTTCCTCTTTCCCATGTGAATTGCATACTCATGTCATAGTACATTTAGAAAGCAAAGAGGGAAAAAATCAATACAATATTTTCAATTTATTTTGCTTCTCTTTTATCTTTGTGTCTATTTAATGTATATGTATATATGTATATGTATATACATATATGTGTATGTATTTGTGATCATAACTTTCATGCAGTTTTGTATCCTACGTCTTTCACTTCACACAGTATCAACTAAGCATTATTAAAAGAGTGAAAACCTGGGGTTCCTGGGTGGTTCAGTCAGTTAGGCATCTGATTCTTGGTTTCAGCTCAGGTCACTGTCTCAGAGTTCATGAGTTCAAGCCCTGAGTCAGGCTCCACACTGATAGTGCAGAGCCTGCTTGCGATGCTCTTTCTCTCCTTTTCTCTTTGCCCCTCCCCTGGTTATGCTCTCTTTTTCTCTCTCTCTCAAAATAAATAAATAAACTTTAAAAAAATTTTTAAAAAAGAATAAAAAACTGAAAATACAAAGACTCAAGAGTAGAGAATGGTTAAGTGAGTTATATTATCTTGTTATGAACCCATTACAGGTTATGATAATGATCATATTCATGGGCCAAAGCATGCAATATTAAGACGTCAATTATCCCCAAATTGACCTATAGATTCAACACAATCCTAATCAAAATGCCAGCAGGCCATTTTGTTGAAATTGACAAGCTGTTTCTAAAATTTATATGGAAAGGCAAAGGACCTAGAATAATCAAAACATTTTGAAAGAGAATACAATTGGAGGACTTACATTACTTGATTTCAAAACTTGCTATAAAACTATAGTAATCAAGAGAGTAGGGTATTGATATAAAGATAGACATATAGATCAGTGAAACAGAAGGGTCTAGAAAGAATTCTACATATATATAGGCAATTGGTTGTCAACAAAGAGGCCAAGGTAATTCAATGGAGAAAGTATAATCTTTGTAACAAATAGTCCTGACTATCCATATGCAAAATGATGACTCTTGGTTCTCATACAATATATAAACATTAATTTGAGATATATCAGACACCTAAAAGTAAGAGCTAAGACAACAAAACCTTTAGAAGAAAACAGTCTGTAGCCCATAGTTACATTACAACATAAAAAGCACTAATCATGAAGTTAAGCTGAACCTCCTCAAGGTTAAAAACTTTTTTTTCTTAGAAACTCAGTGTGAACAGGCAAGCCATGGAGTAGGAGAAAATATTTGTGAAACTGCTGTTTGGTATTTGATAAAATGCTTTTTATCAAGAACGTATAAAGAATTCTTACTACTTAATAATAAGAAGACAAATAACTTGACTTAAGAATGGACACAATATTTGAAAAGATATTTTACCTAAGAAGCACATGAAAAGCATGCTGAGCACAATCAGTAACTGATCTGACCCCAGCCTCCATTCTTAAGTTAAAGCCACAATGTTACTACGCACGTTAGAATGGCTACAATGAGAAGAATGATCTAGCAAGAGTGGGTAGGGATACAGAGCAACCGAGCTCTTATTCATTGCTTGCTTGCAAAATAGGGCAGCCGCTTGGAAAACAGTTTGGCAGTTTCTTATAAAATTAACAAACATTCAAAATAAGACCTAGCAATCCCACTGCTAGGTATTTATCGAAAAGAAATGAAACCATATATCAATACAAAGACTTTTATGTGACTGCTTCTCTGCAATAGCCTCAAATTGGGAACAACCTACTTATCTGTCACTGGTGAATGGATACTGTAGTGCATCCATATAACGGAATTCTACTCCGCAATAAAAAGGAGCAGACTACTGATATATACAATAGCATGGATGAATCTCAAACATTGTGCTGTGTGAAAGAAGCCAAATACAAAAGGTATAAAATGTGTGATCCAACTTATAGAAAATTGTAGAAAAAGCAAAGCTATAGTGACACAACAGATCAGAGGGTACCAGCATCTGGGGACTATGGAAGGAGACTACAAAGGAGTGTTGTAGGGACTTTTGGGGGGAGATACAAATGTTCTGTGTTGTGGTTGTAATGTGTTTGTGTGACTGTGTATGTTTGTTAGGTTTCATTATGTAGTCCACTTAAAACTGGTGAATTTCATGAATCATAAAATATACCTTAATAAACCTGATAAAAACTTTGAAGTACATTAAATCTGGGGTTACAAATGCAAACTGGTAACAAGGAAATTGTAGGTTGCTAGCCTTGTTACCTCTTCTGTGATTTGTCTGTGCACAGTAGTTTTGCCTTTTTATGTGCAACTATTATCGGTTTGCATGCCTACTTCTGCTGACTGTGGGTTCTTCAAGGCTGTAGCTTTGTTTTTTCATCTTTGTATTCCCATAGGACTCAGCCAGGGCCTCACACAGACTATGTGCTCTGTAAATGTTCTCTCCATTTAATCAAAAAATATTTATTGTGACAAATGTTTAATGATCATCAGTTCAATAATTACTAAACCTAACTTATATTGCTGCTCACCTCTTTGAGTCTGGTGGAACCTAGTCCTCGCAGATGCTGTTCTTGGTGGAAAGCTGTAAGAATGGGGAATTTATTTTGCTTTGCAGAAGCTTATAAAGTGCTTGTTCTAAAGTCTTTAAAAACATTAAATCCTTGCAAAAACTTTAGAGTGTGGGAAACATTATAATTATTCCCATTTTACAGAAGAGGCAGCTAAGGCACAGAGACGTTAAGAATTTGCCCCAGTTTACATGTTAAGTAGATGGTGAAGCCAGGATCTGAATCCAGCTGCAATGTCCAGGCTCTGACCTATTGTACATGCATGAAATGAACTCATGTTGGTGACGTTTGTCCTAGAGAAGCCCCTCTGCAGACATACGTCTGTGCCTCTTCCTGACTATGCCTGCTGTGGGCAACCCCTTACCTAGCCCTGCTGCCTTTTGTTTGCATGGTGTTTAAAGCCCTTACCCTCCCTGCTTTCTGGCCTCTGGCCCTCTCTTCTGTGGTCCCATTCTCTGAGAGTTTACTCCTTTCATGGGAGGGTTAGAGTGAGGCTTAGGGAATTCTCTGGCTCTGGGCACCTGCTTCAGTGGGTGGCCCCGGTGGGCACAGCCAACCTCCCATTGACTGGCCATCTCCTCAATCTATTCCAGGAGTCAGGTCAAGGGCCAGACAGTTACTGCTGTCCACGGAAGGTCCAGGGACATCTTACCTGCAGTTAGCCAGACCTACTCCGGAGAGGCTGGATTGATGTAGGGACTGTCGTGCCGGAGACCAGTGCAGCATCCCGTTCTCCCTGAACTCAGGGTTGGCTGGGCTGCTCACATAACACCTTGAGGATTTGGAGAAGCAGTTAGGACTTTACTAGGAAGAATCTATTTGAGGGAAGATGATGCAATGTTTATGCTCTCCTCTTAGCCAAGGCTTTCACATTTACTAAAAATGAAACCCAACCTCCTTTCTCTCATTGTGAGCATTTGCTGCCTTCCCCCTGCCCAATTCCGAGTGTGCGTGTGTTTGGGAGGGAGTGGGTGTTGGTAGGAGGCTGGGAGTATCAAGTTGACAGTCTCGCAGTGTAATAATGGAGCAGGCAGATTCAGTGACGCCCAATTCAAATTAGTCACAAGTAAATGCATGATCATCAGCGTTCCAGCACTAGGGAATTCCTTCTATTTAGCAAAGGAATGTGTCACAAACAACAGCTAAGAGAGAACTGTATTTCAAGTTGGAGGAGTGCTGATTTTTACTTTTTTTCTTTTCCCCAGAAAAAGATTATAAAACGTAAAACAAAAATATTCGACTTGAAAAACACTTTGTAATTATATGTCATAAAATAATTAGGTCATGGCAAATTAGCACAAATGTTTACAGCAAAATTGCCATGTAAAACATTATCGGTAATATTATGCTAATTGCTGCAGAAGCAAAAGCTGATTATGTTTCGGCAGGATTAAAATTTGCCACGTCTGCATTTCTCTCCAGCTTCCCCAGTTTTCCATGAGGGTACCAACCCTGTGATTACCATAGGTGCTAAACTGCCCATCTTCAAGGCGCTGAATCTGTACAGGGAGCTTTGTGAAGACCAGACTAAGACCATCAGTATAAGAGAATTTGTAAAAGTGCTCTTGTAGTCCAGTGGAAGCTCTCCAATGCTCCATAGCCAGAATGCCCCCTTTTGGGCATGGAGCCTAGAGGGTGCCCAGTGTGCTCTGAGAAGCAGAGAAGACATGGGGTTGGCTGCAAAGGATCTCAGAGGAGGCTCCCTGGACTAGCTGACACTTGTCACAGTTTAATGTGCACACCAGTCTGTTAAAATGGAGGTTCTGTTTTAGCATGTTTGGGGTGGGGCCTGGGATTCTGCATTTCCAGCAAGCTCCCAGGGAATGCTTGGTGCTAGAGGTCCACAGACTGTACTTTGAGTCACAAGGCCCTGGAAGAAATCTTGTCTGGGGTTGTAAAATCAAATGTATTTGGGGGCCAGGTGGGCAATGAGTGATGGGAACAAGACCGTTTGGGATAGCATAGCCTGTGATGATTGGAGAGGGCAAGCTGGTCCATTAAAGATGCTCAAGGGCAAGGGAAAGAGGCAGAGGGGTGGAGGAAGCAGGGAGGGAGGCAGCACCCCGCTAGCTGGTCGATGAGCCTGAGATCTTGATTCTAACCCAAGCCAATCCTGAGTAAACTCAGGTCGGAGGACCAGAAGTGACTTGTCCAAGGCCCGCCACTGGCTCATAGGCAGTCAGGGCCCAGTCCCTTCTGCCTCCCAATGGCGAGGGCAGTCTGTGCTGGACCTCACTTGACTGGGAGACAAGATGGCTGATACTTGGGGGAGCACATCCATCTGTACTCGGTGCTCTGTGTCCTCCAAGAGGGCCAGGCTTTCCTGCTGCTATACAGTAGTGTCCTTACCTCTCTAGGAGGCTCCTGCCACTGCCTATTGTGACTGGTGTGTTCACATCCATCCAGTCAATGGGCAGGTGTCTGTCTTATCTTGCTGTCTTGGCCTCCTTGAAAGGCTTTGGGCTGGTCACTGTCCTCCAGGCCTCCGTTTTTCACCTGTGAAATAGAATACCAAATACTAGGAGTAGCAGTGTTCAGGAGAAGTGTCTTTCTGATCCCCTAGGGAAGGCACCTGGTCAGAGGAGCCCCCTTTGTCCATGTGGAACCTCACAGAGACTCACTTTCTGGGATGCTCAATGCTGCAGAGAAGCCACATGTCTATAGGGGCAGGGCTCTGGGTTAGCTCCATGGTCTCGCTTTAGCCACAATGTCTGGGATTGCACGTAATGCCCTGTACCCTCTCACTTTACCCCTGCTCAAGGGGCTGGCTCTCGACTCAGGCTCCACAGGACTTCAAGTTTTAGTTCATGAGGCCTGTTAACTCTCATAATGGGGTTCCCATCTGTGCCAGGCACTGGGCTCAGTTCTTTGTAGAGATGATCTCTTTTCATCCTCAAAATAATAGGAGATTCTCTTACTATCTTCATCTTTCAGATGAGCATATTGAAGCACAGAGAGGTTAAGCAACTTGTCCAAGGCCACACAGACACAGCAGGGCTGCAGTCTAGGGTCGTGCCTGTGTCTCCATTATAGGCTGCTGCTCTTCATCCTCACACTGCTGCCTGCAAGGCCCAGGGGAGCAGGGGCTCTCAGTTTGTCCCTTGCAGGCCCGGCGTGTGGTGTACCAAATGCCTGGCACCTAATATTTGTTAGCGTGACATGAACCTTCTTTTGTGTTTACTTTCTTCCTCTCCCAAGAATGGTTCCTGAATCTCACAAAGGGCAAGTCTTTGTAAGAAAAGATATTTACTTTCTCGAATTCAGTCCCTTCAACACAGGTTTCTGCACCGTTTTCAGAGTGTCAGAGAGCTTGTGGTAGTAGATTCCTGGCCACCATCTCCCCTTGTTTTTGCATTGTGAACATGAGAGCCGCAACATACAGTCCAACTGCTTCACATTATTTCCTTCTGCTTAGAATCATAACCCTCTTGATTATGTTTTTCCTTTTTATTATTTATTGTATGCCCTGGGGAATTTTCATTTTAACCAAGACACTGGTACAATTGCAAAATGGCAAAGAATGATTTGTAAGGAGATCAGTGTTGGGAGCTTATTAAAACATGTATTTAGGGGATAGTTTGGAAATAGGAAAGAGAAATCTCTTGGGAGAGGAAGTATTTTTCAGGCGTTGAGAGGAAATCATGGAATATGAGGGAGGGAGAAGAAGGGAAGGTAAGACAGATGGGGAGGGATGTTTAAGAAATAAAATTGAGAGGAAAACAAGACGTAAATGGAGGAGATACATGTGAAAAAAGTCACGGGTAGGAAAACAAACGAAGATCCTCAGCAATGAAACATGATACATTTAATTTCATTTGGAACAGAATGAAGATTGCCCCCCTCCATCCTGCAAGCACCCTGATGGGTTTGGGCTGTCACCTGGTTATTTGGATATTTTCTCTGAAGCTTTCTTGAAATTCCCACGGTCCGGGAGGGGGGGGTGCTGTCTTTGTCCTCTCTCTAGAAATGCCAGGTCAACCAGGTACCTCTTGGACCCAAAGAAACATGTAGCACCCCTTTCAGAGAGAGCGTCTGGGGACCCCATCTGCCCCGAAGTCTGGCAGGGCAGATCTGGAGGAGCTGTGTTGTGTGGGCTTCACACAGAGACCACTCCTGTCCCTCCTCAAGGGTCTTCCCGTCTCAGCCCAGGTCGCTGGCTCAGATCCCCTTCCCGGCAGTACAGCTGAGCCAAGAAGGTGGCTCCCTTCTCTCTCAGATGCTCCCCACACCCCTCCGGCACTGTGGCCCTCCTCCTAGACCTCCGGGGGCCTCCACAGAGCCTCTCCATCGTGCCCTGTGATTTACCTGTCGTGGGCAGCCAGGCCCATAGCACCTCCACAGGGGCTTTCCCCAGGTGTGTTCAGGAAAGGGCGTTGAGGAGAGATGCTCCCACCCAGGGAGCAGAAGAGCTAGTTTCCAAAGGCCCCCGAGTGGTTCTGGGGCTCATCAGCAAATCCACATTTAGAGGCCCCAGTCCGGCTGCTCAACAGACCGCCAACCTGGCCTCCCCATGCAGTTAAACAGCAGTCAAGCAGGGGACAGCTGAAGGCAATTTGTTTCCTTCAGACCTCTGTGAAATGAGAATGGGAGAATTCTTGAATTCTTAGGCTTCTGCGGAGAAATGATTCGGCAATGAAGAGTCTTGGGAATTTGAGAGGCACGTTTTATTATGCCATTTTAAGAGAGAATGCCTCCAAGCTCCTGTTCCTTGTTTTCTCTGGGGCTTGCCATTTTCTGTACCTACTGCTTTCAGAGCCTCAGATCACCACATCTTTGACATGCATCGACCTGTATGCATATGAGCACATATACGCACGCACGGCGCATCGCTGCCATCATCCATGGTTGTCCCACTCACCTGACTCAGGAGCAGCCAGAGTTCCACTCGGAGCCTCCCCTCAGCCTTCCAAGTGGGCGAGTCTGTGCTCCATCATCAAAGTCCACGGCAGCCCAGGGGCAGGAGTGGATGTGCACCTTACTCACCTGTGGTACACAACATAATGGCCCCTACCCAAAGATGTAGGGGCTCAGTCATGTGTTGTGAGGTTCTAACAGTTGGGGGAAGACTGGTTATCAGAGTGTAGAACTATGGCAGAAAGCTAGAGAACTTTCAGATTTAAACCCTGCTGGATTCAGGATTCTGAGCAAACCAGTTATGAACAGCCCTGTAGTCGAGAGTGAGTGGGCTGCCTGTATAGAAAGGGCAGACAGGGGAGGGGCCAGTGTGGCCATCCAGTCTGTTAGCCGCAGAAAACATGGCCTAGGCACATGGGCTGGGGACAGGCTAACAGGAGAATAGGGCCCTTTCAGACCTTCATTCTTCTACCTCTTCAGTTCTTATGCCTCCCTGATGACCAGAATCACCTGGGTGTGATAAAAATGCAGTTTGGGGTCCTGTCCTGGGGTACTTGAGGAGCTCAAGTGTAGGTATTGTCTGTTGCACCCAGTGTGGTATCTCGAGGACTCTGAGCCCCAGCCACGTGCACAGAGTCCCCACAGCTGGTTCCTGACTCAGATTTCCACTCCGCCCTCCAGTCATCTACTCCGACTTCAGCCCAGAGTGCCTTATTTGGTGGCATTCTGACCTGTCTGTGGTGGGCAGCATGTCACTGTCATGGGGTGGGAACCCCATCCCCTCAGTTCTCCATCCCAGTCCTGTCCAGCCTAGGCTTCACTCACGTGTCTGTCAGCTGACTGAGCAAGGTCACAGCACAATGTCAGTGAGCTCAGAGGGTCTGGACAGCCACTGCTTCTACATATATACCACATATTTTCACCATCCTCAGCCTTTACTATACTGCTAGAGACTGTTGTATTTACTAGCACTAAAAAATTATCTATCCAACTATTATCTGTGTATTATGTATTATGTGTCTACATCCATCCATCATTTATCTACCTACCTATGTACTTTAGGTCTCAATCTTAAGAGTGTCAGGGAAACATGACAAACCAGTTAAGATGGCTGGCTGGATTGGAATCCAGTTTTTTTTTTATTTTTAAGTTTATTAATTTATTTTCAGAGAGACAGAGATCGTATGAATGGGGAAGGGGAAGAGAGAGAGGGAGACAGAGAATACCAAGCAGGCTCTGCACTGTCAGTGGGAGCCAGATGAAGGCTCACACTCACAAAACTGTGAGATCATGACCTGAGCCCAAACCAATAGTCAGATGCTTAACCGACTGAGCCACTCAGGCACCCCAGAATCCAGTTCTTTAATAGTTCTTAGCTGACCTCAAGTAAATTTCTTATCTATAGATAACAATAATACCTAGCACATAGTGTTCTTACCAAGAGAAAATGAACTAATTTATGTAAAAACCTTAGAATAGCTGGCAGGATACAAGGGCTCAATAAATGTTAAGTATTATTATTATTTGGGCTAGCCGTTAAGAGAGATTTATATGGGAAAGGAAATTTTTTAAATTCCCCAAGTTTGATTGACACTTTATTGTAAAGCTCTCCTCTTGCCAGCTTGCTTCAGGGAAGCCTTTGAAACGGGGAGTGAAAGAGTGATTTCAGACTCAGCCCACCTTTCCAGCCCTGCATTCTTTTCAGAGTTGAGCAAAGGGGCAGGAAGAGTTGCACAGGCAGAGAGCTCAGGGTGGGAGTGCCCTGGATCACAGAGGGGCAGCGGAAGGTGGCCCGTGGGAATCTAATCCCCACACCATCTGCTTGCTGATGCTTTCCTCTATCCCCTTCTTTCAGGAGCAAGACATTCTGAGCGGGCGGGATGGAGGGCCTTGCAGACAGGTGGCCTCAGCCCTGCATGCCAGAGTTTTCAATTATGATGCCAGTCATTGGGAGAGAGAGGAGGGCGAAAATGAAAATGGACTATTTGGTTAGCGCTCTGACAAGCCATGAATCAAAACCAAGTGAAATTGCTCTGGGGTCTCCGGGCCTGTCAGCCTTCACCATCCATTCTGCTTGCCCCTCGGCAGTGTAATTCTGCGTGCAGCCAACACTGTTTGCAGGAAAGCAGGCCCTGTGTACTGCGTAGCTGGGCCCTTCCCCTGCTGCTGTGCGGGGTGCACACCTCAGGCAGGTATGGCCAGCCTGTCTCTAGGTGGAGCAGAGGAAGGCAGGGGAGGGCAGCGGGAGGGACCGTCAACAGTGTGTACATTAAAGAGTGTGACCCACGTCACAGGGCTGCAGCACCTGCTCCCCTCCCGAGGCCCTTCCCTGGGCTCATCGATTCCTGCCAAGTGGCCATTCATTCTTATTTGAGGAGCTCTGGCAGAGGCTTGGCCCCATCTGTGCCTGCCGGGGTCAAGGCCAAAGGGTGGCCCTGGGTAAACAGGGAAAAGGAAAATCTGCAAAGGGGAGAGAGTCTTCCCCATCAGGAGTGAGGGGCCCCTCTCTGCCTCTCTTCCTCAGTAGCCAACCTGGCTGATTAAGGCCCATTAGGGCAGAAGCAGAGAGTGCTGGACAGGGGAGCCCATAAATCACTGCTTTTGATTGAACAGACAAGTGCTGAAGAGGCAGGGCTGAAATCAGTCAAGCAAACCCTCACCCATTCAAGGTTCTGCCATCCAGGGTGTGGAAAGCTGGTTTCTCCTTTCTTTCCTCCTTGTAGCTCTTGTAGCTCATCATTTCAGGAGGAGCTCAGGGAGTCCTGTGCCATGTTCCAGCTCTCACGAGCCCCAGGTCTGGGCCAGCACAGACAATGAATCAGACTGCAGAAGGCTGTGGGGAAGTCAGTTCTGGGCTGGCAGGTCCTGTGAAGAAGGCCTGTGGCCAGTGGGCCCCAGTGTGGTCAGTGCCAGTTGGGGAGATGCCAGTCACGGCTGCTACTCAGAGCTGTGCAGATTGCTCATTGCCCAAGGACAGAACACACAGGAGGACTAGTGCCTGCTCACTTTGCACCCACGAAGCCACATGTCCTGGCATGGTCAGGTCCAGAAAGACAGGAGCCTGTGGATTCACACAAACGCGTCAGTGGGCCAGAGGAAGCCCTGTACTCAGACAGCAGAGAAGTCTGAGTGCCCTGGGACTCTGGGGCAGAGAATGGTCAGGAGCTGCCAGGAGCCTCTGTAGCTGTGAAATAAGGCAGGATCAGGTCCAGTGATACCAGAACAGAGCAACAGCACTGATGTTCAGTTGGAAATTAGAGGTGAATCAGATTCCAAAGGGCCAGTCATGATCCAAACCACCAGCAGTGAATAGAAGGTGGGGAAAGCCAAAGATCTGTTTGAGGTCCTGGTCTGTGATCAGTCTAAAAGACCCATGGCCATGGTCATAAAGCCTGATGACATTCACAAGTGTCTGCTTGGTTGCCACTATTTATTTCTCTCCTAGCAGCACCTGCATCAGAGGTGGGGTGGGGAACACTAGTGCAAGGGGGTTCAGATCATGCTGGGGGTAGAAACAAGATCAGAGGATGGAAGTTTCTGGTCAGCAGATTTTCGCTCAAGATAGGCTGCTTGGCTATGAAAGAGGTTGTTCTGTGTGGTAATGAGTCCTCTGTCACTGGAGGTGCTCAAGCCCTTATCAGGGAGCCTGCTGAGGGGATGCCTTGTGCAGGGTAGAAGGTTGGGCTGAAAGTCTCTAAGGTCCCTCTTTCAGCCTCACATAATCTATGAGTCAGAGAGGATTGATTGCAAAGGAAGTTGAATTAATGACTAACACAGTTTTTAAGGTTTTTATGTATTTACTTTTCTCCCTCTTTCTGGCCCCCTCCCATGTTCCTACTGCAAAACTCATTCCATGGACCCTTGGGAGTAAATTGCCCTGCCAGGAAATCTTGTGGTCATTATGCAGACAGCCCCTGCTCACCTCCATCCCTAGTGCTTCTTCAGTGCAGCCAGACAGATGACCATTCATATCACACAGTAGGAGAAGGGAGGGGCCCTAGTGCAGAGCCTCTTGTACCACCTCTGTCAGGATGTAAAATGAGGACTGAGTTCAGCACAGACTCTACAAGCTGTGGCAGAAAACGATGTTGTAGTGGGCTGTTTCTGTCAGTCCAGCATCCATTTTCTCTCCTGAGGCTGCATCTTGGTTTTCTCTCTGGGGAGCAATGCCAGGCCATGTAATGTGGAGAGAGTGACACCCTTCTTCCCCAGCACATGTCAAAGGCATAGACAATCAGATATCCTATTCCTCTGGACATAGGGATTGGTTCAGGGTTGGGTATGCAATGACAGCCAAGCCTGTAAGGAATAAATCCAGGATTTTTATAGGAAATCTGGAAGAGTAGAAGCTCTGTTTTTATTAATGGGAGTTGTTAAGATGGCAGAATGTAAGCCTGGAGCTTCGAACTGGAACTGTTAGGAAATGGCATGCCTCAGAATGCAGCTGACACGTGGGGAAACAGAGGTGAGAGATGGAAAGGGAGCAAGGCCCTGGAGTCAGCGTCTCCTGAAGCATGACTTATCCCAGGACTTTGCAGTTACACAAGGCAATACACACTTAGCCTACTTTTTTTCTTGAACCAGTTTGAGTAGAGGTTGTAGCCTTATCCCTTGAGAGCATCCTGGCTAGTTCAGGATGTTGCTGGGGAAGTCCTACCTCCCTCTCAGGTAGTGTAGGGGCAGAGCTGGTTCCCAGATCTTGGATAGCCAGGGCCTCACCTGGGGCACACAGCTTTCTCTGGTGACTCCTGACTTGGCCTGAAGGGCAGCCCCACTCTAGGGAACCATCTAGCTCATCATAGTCAATCCCTTGAAACAGATGGTCTCTGAGATTGAGGCACTGAGACTGGAGACCTAAAATGTGTTCTGCAGAGCAGTGGTCCTGGGAGATAGTCCAGAATAAAGGGAACCGTACTCTCAGGAGTTGGGGAACTGGTGTGTCCAAGGCCATGCCTCTTACAGTGGGGCTTAATACAATGACAAGTTGGTGCAGGAGTATGAAGGTCTGTACATAGGAAAAACTCCACTGGGTTAAAGTTCAGGTCCCCATGGTGTTGGATGAGGGTGTCACTGGGTCTGTGTCATTCTGTCATGACTTGGTTTCTCCCTCTGCCCAACTCACTTCTGTCTTGTCCCTTCCACAGATGTCAATCCCAGGGCACTGCTTAATAAGTCCTACTACCAACTCCATCTCAGTCTGCTTCCTGAGGTGCCTGCCTGGGCAGTATTCCTGTTGGGTTAGGAAGACTTGACAGCCCCTATGCTTCCCTCCTAGTCTGTACTGTATCTCTCTCTACACTGTATGCAGGTTGAGTCAGGTGCTCAGCCTGATCCATTTTTCAAATGCCCAGTGCCTAGCACAGCACCTAACATAGTAGGTATTCACTAGGTAATAGCTGGGGACACAAATGCATGTGCCAAGGTGAGGGTTGTCACCATCCACTGGGGGGGGGGGCAAAGAGTTTTCAAAGGCCTCTTAACTTCTTCCTAAGCTTTCTCTCCCATTTTGAAGCAGTGATTCTGTGGGCAGAAGGGTCAGGGTGCAGCAGGGATCTGAGAAGAGCCAGGGTAGGAGTCTAAGTTGAAGCCAGAGCTTCTTCTAAAGAGAGTGGCCTTGATTTTCCAGCCCACCACGGAATGAGGGCAGAGAGGCCCTGGTGCAGGAGCCCCATGGGAGCTGGGGTAGGTGCAACTAATTTTGCCACATCCCAGATAGCTCAAGCACGACGGCTGCTAGGGGGAAGGGGCGGGCCTGGCTCCCAGAGGGGAGCCCCCATTCCCATTTTTTGGAGGTTGGATTACAGAGTGCCACTTGTGGGAAGGCTCCCAGGGGTACCACGTGGTTGAGCCATCCTACCTGTAATCCAGGGAGTCCTCTGAGTACCATCTCTTCCCTAGGAAGCCAGTAAAACTCTCTCAAGTGCCCTTCCCAGAAGGCAGGGCCAGGGCACTGTGACTTCTCAGACTTCTTCCCATCTCAGGATATAAATGCTATGGATGTGTTTTTAAGTTAGGAGCATTTGGATGTTTTTGTTCTACTGCTTTCAACACAGTCCACAGATAAGCAGTGAAGAATGGTGGTGGAGATCAAATGTGCATCAGTGATATGTGATATGCATGTTTGGGCCCTTCCTTTCCACTTGGAAACTCAGGCTGGATATATCCTTCAGGAACAGTGTACTAATCAAATACCGAATGACAAAACTTGGTAATACTGCAATCCGTTATATAATCCTTTATGTTTTTCTTCTTATTTGCACTTCATTATTATTCCCTTGGACTTTTCTGAACACATTTGTCAAACAGACATAAACAAGGTGCCTTATGTACATGAATTGAACCTAAGAACTAAAACATAATGCTAATAAAAATAGAAATATCAAACGGAATGGAATAATATCACCCCAGTTCTGTTCTAAATGCTTTGCTCACAGTACCTGCTTAATTCTTGCAACAACTCTGTGAAGTGGTTAACGCTATGATTTTGCCAGATGAAGGAAGTGTTGCTTGAGAAGTTAAGTTGTGCCCTCACAACTGGTAAGTGGCAGAGATGGAGGGAACCCAGTCCCTGTGGCTTCACCTTGCACCTTCATCCTGTTCTCACCATTGTGAGTCAGCGCCACAGCTAAGGGCTGGAGACTGGTCCTGTCCATGAAGTGGACTTCAGTGGTGTGCCACAGGGGGCTTTAGCAGGCAAAGGCCATGTCCAAGCACCACCCAGAGCATCTTACACATGTGGTGGCTGCAGCTCAGGGAACCGACACTCCGCGGGGTAGGGCCATTGTGTTTACATCTGACTTTTTTTTTAGCAGAATTCTCTTTTTCCCTCAAATGATTAAAGAAACCTGACTTATAAAACAGATAAGGTTTATATGCTTAGAATGAATTGATTTTATAAGTTCAAATGTATAATATTTATTCACTGTAAACCAGATAGTAAGAAAAGTGAGGCTTTTTAGATCAACACAGTCTTTGTAATCAGCCTTTTTTTTTTTGGATAATATTTGCAGTCATAGATCAGTCGTGGTGTTTCATTTAGGTCTGCGTTTTATTAGGTTGCATAATATTGAAAAAAAAAAAAACAAACCCTGAGTCACACAGGTATTATTTGTACATACTAATTTCTGAATGTTCGTCTTATGATCTCAGTATGTGCTTTTTGAAAAATTATTTTTATTGTTTTTATTTTGTTTTTGAGAGAGAGAGAGACAGAGAGAGAGAGAGAGCCAGAGAGAGAGACAGAGAGCAGGTGGGGGAGGGGCAGAAAGGGAGGGAGACACAGATGCTAAAGCAGGCTCCAGGCTCTGATCTGTCAGCACAGAGCCTGACGCGATGTGGGGCTTGAACTCACAAATCATGAGATTGTGACCTGAGCTTAAGTGTGATGCTTAACTGACTGAGCCACCCAGGCGCCTCATATGATCTCAGTACACTCTTAAATGTCCAGAGGTTTGAAAGACAAGTGGCAAGATATTTTTTTCCAAAGTTGAATTACTCTCCATGACTAAGAACTGCCTGTGTTCCTTAATTAGTAAATGTATGAGCTGGAGGGAGCTGACGAGTGGTTTCTTAAGGTAGTTTAAAATCACAACTGTATGGTAGAAAACACTTTTCAAATTTATGTTGCAACATTATGGGATATTATTCAGCAATATCATTAAAAAACTCTCATATATCTTAGTACCTGTCTCTGCCATAGAGTAACTCAAGCAGTGACTCGATTCTGTTATTTATTCATTCATGCATTGGTTCATCTATCCATGCATTCACAAACTTTTTGTTGAGCACCTACTATACTCCAGGCAGTGGTCTAAGTGCTCTGGATATAGTGATAAACAGAGTAAAGTCCTTTCCTTCCTGGAGCTGATATTTGGAGGGTGGGTGGGAGAGCAGAGCTGTGGAAATAGCCAGTAAGTCCACACACAAGTAAGGACATTTGTCAGGGGGTGATCTGTGACTTAAATGAAAGGGTGGTAATGTTTAGGCTATGAAGAAAAGATGTTGCAGGGAGCAGAGTATAATGTGCAGTTGAAACATAAGTGATGAAACATGAAATGCAGAGAAGGTAAGAAGTGGTTCCTTATTTTATGTGCAGTTCCCCCAACCAATAGAATTTAAGTCTTACTCAATTTACGTTACCGGTAAAAAAAAATACAAAAACTTCGACACTTGCCATCATGTAATGACTTGGCTTTAGTTCTATTCATGTGCACAGTGTTCTAAATAAAAAGTATAAATACATCAGTGAGATAATGAGGAAATTTTATTTTGAGGTCCGGATGCACTAACCTGGCAGAGCAAGTTACCCGTATTTGATATAAAACACGCTGACTTTACATGTTGCTTTAACTTGTGTGGTTTTACAACAATGGTTAAGATACTTAAAAACACTGTTTTCCAGAGGGGCTGTACCAGTTTACATTCCCACCAACAGTGTAGGAGGGTGCCTGTTTCTCCACATCCTCGCCAGCATCTAGAGTTCTCTGATTTGCTCATTTTAGCCACTCTGACTGGCGTGAGGTGGTATCTCAGTGTGGTTTTGATTTGTATTTTCCTGATGAGGAGGGATGCTGAGCATCGTTTCATGTGTCTGTTGGCCATCTGGATGTCCTCTTTGGAGAAGTGTCTGTTCATGTCTTCTGCCCATTTCTTCACTGGGTTGTTTGTTTTTCGGGCGTGGAGTTTGGTGAGTTCCTTATAGATTCTGGATATTAACCCTTTATCTGATATGTCATTTGCAACTATCTTTTCCCATTCCGTTGGTTGCCTATTAATTTTCTGGGTTGTTTCCTTGGCTGTGCAGAAGCTTTTAATCTTGATGAGGTCCCAACAGTTTATTTTTGCTCTTGATTCCCTTGCTTTTGGGGATGTGTCAAGTAAGAAGTTGCTGCGGTGGAGGTCAAGGAGGTTGTTTCCTGCTTTCTCCTCTAGGGTGTTGATAGTTTCCTGTCTCACGTTCAGGTCCTTTATCCATTTTGAGTTGATTTTTGTGCATGGTGTGGAAAGAGCCTAAGTGTCCATCAACAGATGAATGGATCAAGAAGATGTGGTTTATCTATACCATGGAATACTACATGGCAATGAGAAAGAATGAAATCTGGCCCTGTGTAGCAACATGGATGGACCTTGAGGGTGTTATGCTGAGCGAAATAAGTCAGGCAGAGAAGGACAAATATCATATGTTTGCACGTATAGGAGGATTAGGAGGAACTTGACGGAGGAACAAGGGGGAGAAGAAGGGCGGAAATGGTGGGGGAAAGGGAGAGAGGCAAACCATGAGAGACTCTTGAATGCTGACAAAAACTGAGGACTGATGGATGTGGGTGGGAGGGGGGGGATGGGCATGGAGGAGGGCACTTTGGGGATGAGCACTGAGTGTTATGTAGAAACTAATTTGACAATAAACTATTTGTAAAAAAAAAAAAGATACTTAAAAACACAAAATTTGCATAAAATATTTGTAATGTCTTTAAGTCACCTGCTTGGGACTCTAAGTTCCTGGGGAATCGTTTGAAAACCACAAAGATGCTGGGGACAGGGTGGGCATTACACTTGAGAGGCTTGTCTTTGGCCTCACCAAATCTGGCTTGAAATTTGGCTCTGCCCTAATCAGTTATCTGGCCTTGGAGTTGTGTCTAGGCCTCATCCTCTTCACCTAAAAGGCAGAAAGACTCCATGTCCCACATTGGCCAGATGTCTGAAACATCAAGGACTTGCAAGATGTGTGAGAGTCCTTTTTCTTCCCCAAACAGACCAGCCTGAATCAGTTCTGGAGATACCAGTCAGCAAGAATTAGGGTTCCAGCCATAGGAATTAGTTTGTGCTGTGCCTCTACTCTAGTCTCTTGGGACAGAGGCCAGGGGCAAAGAGTAACTTGGAGGATGGGCAAGTGGTGGGGATAGAAACTTGGGTGCACAAAGCAAACCAGCAATATGCTAACCAGAAAGGGGCCCATTGTGGTCACTGGCCTTTAGCAATGAGTTAGAAGTGAGGAGATTGTAGGGGTGAGAAGAAAAGGACTTTGGAGATAAGGAATTGGACAGGTCTGCATGGACAAGGGAAGAAGGCTATCTTTGGGACTTCAGTGACCACCTTCCTCTAAAAATTGGTCTCCACGTGGAACCCCATGTCCAGATTATCTTGGTTGCTTGTGCTTGGAAGTAGGTCATGGCTGCCGCAGATGCTGGTAGTGGGAGCTAGAGTGGGTCCCAATGGGTTAACAGGGTAAACGTTGCACATCACCTCCCAGTTCCACATTCAGTGATGGCACATGGGTATCTTAAAATCGGATATTCTGCATGGGAACATTTACACCAGGGAGGTTGGCAAAGGCCAATCAGGGTTTTTGTCTCCAGAGAACAGGTTGTTAAGCACAGGATGCTCGTTTTAGAACTAGCCTCTGTTAAACCTTGGGATTAACATTACCTGTGAAGTTTTCAATTTATAAACTACCGAAACACGGATGCGTTTACCTCCAGACTTCACTCTAACCTGTTACAGTTGTCTGGTTGCTGCCGCCTCTAGGAGCCGGAGATAGTCCACAGGTTCAGAAGGGGAGAAGTCACTATGAAAAGCCAGAAGACACTCAGAGCAGAATGGTTCTGCCTGCATGCTGGCCCTCCTGGTCATTTTTGCTTCACTTAGCTAAGCAGCCTCAAATCCCAGTAGTGTAAATCCAGGCAGAAAGAGCCAATCAACCATTTACTTATCAGTGAGAATTTGTTCCCTGGGAGGCTGGGGGAAGAAATTAGATAAGTAATTTTAAAGTCAGCAGCATGGGGGCGGTAGGTGCTGGAGTGGAGGGTGGATCTGGTTGTGATTCCACCATCAGGGGGTGACCTTAGGGTCCCAGGAACCCAAGAGAAGGGATTCTGTGTTACCAGAGGGCTGAAGACAAACTATGCCTTCTTAAAGTTTTTCCAGGGCTGGCCCTGCTCTTAGAGAAGAGAGAGAATACTGTATTCATCTTCTTTCTCCTCTTTAGCTCCTGACTCTGGCCCACAGTTTAAGATTAGTAATATTAGGTCTCATGGCTAGAAATGTTTGGAGAAATATATTCTGCGCTACAAATCAGCATTCAGAGAATACAGAGTTGACAACTGTCTTTAGCTTTCTGTATTTAACCAGTGAAGATAGTTTTCTTAATTTTTAATGTTTAATTACTTTTGAAAGAGAGAGAGAGAAAGGCAGAGAGAGAGAGGGAGACAGACTCCTAACCACGGTCCAGGCTTTGAGCTGTCTGCACAGAGCCTGATGTGAGGCTCGAACTCAGAAACTATGAGATTATGACCTGAGCTGAAGTCAGACGCTTCACCAACTGAGCCATTCTGGCGGCCCATCAGTGGTGATAGTTTTGAAGTTTCATGTAGAACAAGATAGATTTACTCAATAACTCACAGGAGAATTTCAGAAATGTCCTAGTTTCTGCTTCCTCCTCTTGTAGCCAGGTGAACTGGAGAGTCCTCGGGCCCTGGGGCCCTGACGCAGCCAGACAGGAAGAAGTGGCTAAAGGTTCTTGGTCCTGTCACTGGAATGAATTTAAGGGCAGATTCGCAGCACAGTGGATGAGTGACACAAGAGGGAAAGTTTACTGAAGTGAGAAGTACATTCTTGAGATGGGAGACTGAGGGAGAGAGAGTGCACGCACCTGCACAAGAGCGTAAGCGCAGCACAGAGACCATCCTGGGGGTTGGGTTTCTATCTTTTATTGACAGTTAATTAGGGGGCAGAATATTTATTACTTGGGGTGGGAAGCAGGGTTTCCTGCCTTTTCTTCCTAATTTGGTCAGGGGTGCCCTGTTAAGGCATCTGCCATCTTGGTCCTGTCTGGTTTGATCAGGCTTCCTGTGCTTCCGGGACTGCCCTCTGACTTTCGTGAAGGTTGGCGGGCTGTGACTTCCTCTTGCTGACCTCCAGGTATTCTGTTGGAACCTAACTAACTCCCTACTTTAGCACTCTGGGTTGAAGCTTTTCATCTGTTAGTATCCTCTGTACTCTAAGCGTCCCTGTCAAATGGTTAATGATGTGAAAACAAGTGCCTAACTGTACTAGGGTCACTTGGCATTTAAAGAAACACTTTTAGAGAGAGCAAATCATCCCCATGTGGCTGGGCCCAGGCCATGTGGCATCCCAAAGAGATTTTGTGGAGAAGAACATATAGCCATTGTTTGTAGACGGATCCACAGAGGTTGTCCTGATGCTGTAAGGTAACATGTACCTGTGTGTTCTGGTTGTCTACAGCTGTGTGAGAAAACTACTGTAAAATTAGTGGCTTAAAACAATAACCTTTTTTATTATATCTTATTTGAGAAGTCTGATATTCAGGAAGGGTTTGGCTGAGTTATTCTTTCGCTCCCTGTGGCATGGACTCAGGTCACTCACTGCTTCTCTCAGCCTGTGGATTGTTATTCTGGAAAGTGTAAGGCAGCATATACTTCTGATATTTTGGTGGGATGGATGTGGCATTGTAACTTATAATAAGAAATATGTTTGGTCTTTGACTGTGTTGCTGGCAGAGAGCTCCTAAAGCCATTGGAATTTCCTAAGTGATAAGAACAATAAACTTCTTTTTAATGTTCATAAAGTGACTCTTAGAAAACTTCTAGGTAACCTAGGGCTAGGGGCTTGTCGCCAGGGGATCCAATTAAGTCATTAGAGGGTTGGAACTTTAAGTTGTACCCCAACCCAGGGCGGGGGGGACTGGAGGGTAAATCAATCACCGGTGGCCAATGATGTAATCAGTCGTGTGTAGGTAATAATACCTCCATAAAAATTCAAAAGGATGGGATTCAGAGAGCCTCCAGGTGAGTGAACACATACGAAGTGGCAAACTTAAAGAGCATGGAAACATTGCACAGGATGCGATAGTATAACTGTTCTTGAATTACATCCTTTTATAATAAACCCGTAATCTGGTAAGTAAAGTGTTTCTCTAAATTTTGTGAGCTGCTCTAGCAATTAATTGAACCCATCATGGGGATTATTGGAATTTCTCATCTATGACCTGTTGGTTAGAAGCCCAGGTGACAATATGGATTTGTGATGGTCATCTGTAGGGGGTTGCAGTCTTGTTAACCTGTGGGGTCTGATGCTATGTCCAGGTAGGTAGTCTGAGGATTGAGTTAAATTGTAGGACTTCTAGCTAGTATGGGAGAATTACCTAGTAGTATGGAAAAAATCCCACACATTGGAATTGGGCACAGAATCAGAATGGATGAGGTGCACCTGGGTGGCTCAATTGGTTAAGCGGTTGAGTCTGACTCCGATCATGATCTCTCAATTCATGGGTTCAAGCCCCTCATTGGGCTCTGTGCTGACAGCTTGGAGCCTGAAGCCTGCTTTAGATTCTGTCTCCCTCTCTCTCTGCCTCTCCTCTACTTGTGCTCTGTCTCTGTCTTTCTCTAAAAAAAAAAAAAGAATGGATGGAAATCTGGGCTCAGGTGGGACTATCTAAAGGAGCACCTACCTCTCTGTGGCCTTTTCCATATGGTAGTCTCAGGATAATTAGACTCCTTATATGGCAGATGGCTTCTCCCAGAGTACATGTCACATGAGAACCAGGTAGAAGCTTCAGAGTCTTTTCTGACTTTGTCACAGAACTCAGCAATATCATTCAATTCATTCGATGGGTAACAAGTGGGTCATCAGGACAGGGCAGATTCAGGGGAGAACATAGACTCCACCTCTTAATGGGAGAGCTTCCCCCACTGTGGGAAGAGTATGTGGCACAGGACATACTGTCGTGGCCATCCATGGGAAAGGACAATCCACTACCTTGCATATCCTAAAACTGGGCGTCTTTGCCTGTTGGCTCCCATATTACCCCATAAGTAGCCAAAAGTCTTAACTGACAGCACTTTCGGTCAAATTAATTAAATAATAGTGAGCTTTGTTCAGGGCCTGGACTGATTTCAACCTGATCTTCATCGTCCCCAGTACTCTGCATCATGAAATCCAAGTCCTGGTTTGCTCTACCCCCAGCATATTGTCAATCATCTTGAGAGTTGTCATAAACATCCTAAAATACTAACATTAATTAAGTGATAAATATTTACCATTTATGCCTATGAGAATTTCAACAATGTTACAGCTGTAATGAGACAAGCTATGACAGGGTATCAGTCTCAACTCTTAAAGAAGAAAATCTGAGAATCACAGATGTGTACCCTAAATGCCATGAATAGATAGAAGTCAGAGGAATAAATTTTTCAGGGGTTGAGGTGAGCGCATGGGTAAATTTCTCTAAACGTATCTAGTTATATTTCTTTAATTGATTTATTTTTCTTGTTTGCTCAGTGGTTCCTGTGCCAGCCGTTGCCATTCTCTTGTTTCCCACAAGCAGAGATTAGGCTGTTCACATGTGTGCTGATGAGCACGAGCCCCACCATCACTGGTTGACACCATGCTCCTGCATGCCCTGCTCCTGGGGTGGTTAATAAATCGTCCCTGATGATTTGATGACATAACCTTTAGATCTGAAATTGCAGCTGTACTCAGTTGTTAGGAAAAGCTCATGTTATCTTATGTTGCCTGGAGTTTTTTCAGGAAACATATATTGCTCCTTGGTTTTTGAAGTCTTTCTGATATATTTAAATAATTCCTTGAGCAAATGTTTTAGGAATCAATTGAATTGTTCCTATTGTCTTGACTAAACTTTATCTCTCTCAAAATTGGCAGAAAGGTGTTTGATAGCCTAAAGAATAGATTGTAAACTTAAAAAAAAAAAAAAGGGGGCGCCTGGGTGGCTTAGTCGGTTAAGCGTCCGACTTTCGCTTAGGTCATGATCTCATGGTTCGTGGGTTCGAGCCCCGCATTGGGCGCTGTGCTGACTGCCAGCTCAGAGCCTGGAGCCTGTTTCAGTCTGTGACTCCCTCTCTCTCTGACCCTCCCCTGCTCACACTCTCTCTCTCTCTCCCCCCCCCAGAAATAAATAAAACTTAAAAAAAAAAGAATAGATTGAACATTTAAATATTGGGTGCATTTAGATGATTGTATGTCTTTTTTTTGTAAATATAAATTACAAACTTCTTTCTAACGTCTGCCAAATGTAGTACTTCTCTAAAAATACTTGCAGATTTTTGTAATTTTTTTTCTTAACGTTTTATTTATTTCTGAGAGAGAGAGGGAGAGAGAGAGAGACAGACAGACAGACAGCGTGAGCAGGGGAGGGTCAGAGAGAGAGGGAGACACAGAATCCGAAACAGGCTCCAGGCTCTGAGCTGGCTGTCAGCACAGAGCCCGATGCACAGCTCGAACCCACGAAACACGAGATCATGATCTGAGCCGAAGTCGGATGCTTAACTGACTGAGCCACCCAGGTGCCCCAGATTTTGTAATTAAATTATTCCTTGTGGCCTAGAGTATAAATTTGATAATATTATTATATATCTTTGTTCTTAACTTCCCTTATGTCTACCCACCTTTTAAAAATGCCACTTGGGGGCGCCTGGGTGGCTCAGTCAGTTAAGCAACTGACTTTGGCTCAGGTCATGATCTCAAGGTTCATGAGTTCCAGTCCCGCATCGGGCTCTGAGCTCACAGCTAGCTCAGAGCCTGGAGCCTGTTTCAGATTCTGTGTCTCCCTTTCTCTCTGACCCTCCCCTGTTCATGCTCTCTCTCTCAGAAATAAAACATAAAAAACATTTTAAAAAAATGCCACTTGTTCAGAGCCTGGGTGAGTTTTTATAGGAACCATCCTCAGGATGCTACTTGCATGTCAATTTCCTGATTTGTTCTGTCAGTTTGGGAAGATGGGCTAGTAGAATGTTCTGCAGGCCCGTACAATTATGAAACTTTAATTAGCACTTTTCCACCAAGAGAACATTGTGAACTGAGTTATCGAGGGAGTGAGAAATTCAGGTCAAATGGGAAGGGGCAGAGGGTACTCATGCTCAAGGGCATACAATGGTCCTTAAATGGCCCTGAACCCTGCATCCAAGGGAAAACCTTTCAGTTTGCTCTGTCAGATGAAACTGAGGTTCTCTTAAATAGCAACACAATATACTGCTGTGAAGTTTATTTCCTAACTTGTGGATCCTGTGAATCTTTGGATGTACCCCCTTTTCTTGGTGAAGTATGAAAGGGGTTGCAGGGAGAGTTGGAAAGCTCAGTTTCATAATTTTTGGCACGTCTCAGTACAGTGTGTAGGGCTTGTTGCATGTGCTGGATTTTATACATAAAATACCCTTTGCCAGAAAATGTGGTGCATATATCCATTGGAATATTACTCCACAATCAAAAATAATGAAATCTTGCCATTTGCAACAACGTGGATGGAACTAGGGTATACTATGATAAGTGAAATAAATCAGTCAGAAAAAGACAATTACATGATTTCACTAATAAGTGAAATTTAAGAAGCAAAACACATGGCCATAGGGGAAAGGAAGGAAAAATAAGATAAAAACAGAGAGGGAGGCAAACCATAAAAGACTCTTAAATACAGAGAACAAACTGAAGGTAGTTAGAGGGAGGTGGGCAGATGGGCGAATTGGGTGATGGACATTACGGAGGGCACTGTTGGGATGAGCACTAGGTGTTAGATGTTAGTGATGAATCACTGGGTTCTACTCCTTTAAAAAAATTTTTTTTAATGTTTTTAATTATTTTTGAGAGAGAGACAGAGCATGAGTGGGGGAGGGGTAGACAAAGAGGGAGACACAGAATCTGAAGCAGGCTCCAGGTTCTGAGCTGGGAGCACAGAGCCGGATGTGGGGATCGAACTCACAAACTGTGTGATCAAACTGAGCTGAAGTCAGATGCTTAACCAACTGAGCCACCCAGGTGCCTCTACTGGGTTCTACTCCTAATACTATATGTTAACTAATTTTGAATTAAAGTAAATAAATTTAAATAAATAAAATTATTCTTTATCTGAAATTTTCCTTTGCTCTGATTTCATCATAAACTTTTTTCCTTGTGTGTGTGTACGTAAGTATTCTCAAAAATGCTTTGCATTAGTCAAGTTGTAGAGAAAGAAAGAAACCATGAACTCTGTGGATGTGTATGACTTTAATGCTGTTATATAGGGGAGACAAATGGGAGGGGTAACCTAGGAGGTATAGGGGAGTGGGTTAAGCTACAACTCAGAGAAGTTAATTCCCAGGTGGATGTAGACCTGTAGGACAATGAAATTTCAGGGCATATCAGGACTACTTAGTGCTTGTTGATACTATCTGTCGTTTCAAAGAAATCAGCTTTTGGTTTCACTGTTTTTCTGTTTTCTATTTTGTGTTTAATTTTTGCTTTAATCTTAATTATTTCTTTCTTCTGTCTGCTTTGGGTTTAACTGACTCCTCTTTTTTTAGTTTCTTAAGGCAGAAAGCTGGGTTATTGATTTGATATACTTTTTCCTTTTTTCCCCCTAACTTTATTCATTTATTTTGAGGGAGAGGAGAGGGGAGGGGAGAGAAGGAGAGAGAGGGAATCCCAAGCAGAGCAGTGCAGAGCTCAGTGTGGGGCTTGAACCCACAAACTGCAAGATCATGACCTGAGCTGAAGTTGGACACTTAACTGGGGCCACCCAGGTGCCCTTTTTTTCCTTTTTTTTAAAAATATTTTTTTAATAGTTTATTTTTGAGACAGAGAGAGACAGCATGAGTGGGGGAGGGGCAGAGAGAGAGGGAGACACAGAATCCGAAACAAGCTCTAGGCTCTGAGCTGCCAGCATAGAACCTGATGTGGGGCTTGAACCCACGAACCGTGAGATCATGACCTGAGCCAAGTCGGATGCTTAACCGACTGAGCCATCCAGGTGCCCCTTTTCCTTTTTAATATAGGCATTTGCAGCTACAACTTTCCTTCTGTGCACTGCTTTAGCTGCATATCCTGAGTTTTGATATGTTGTATTTTTGTTTTCACTTACATCAAGGTATTTTCTAATTTCTCTTCCCATTTCTGCTTTGATCCATTGGTTATTGAGGAGTGTGTTGTTTAATATCCTCATTTGTGAACTTCATAAATTTCCTCTGTGCTTATTTTCTAATTACATTCAGGTATGGTTGGCAATCCGACTTTGTATTATTCCAATCCTTTCAAATTGATTGAGGCTTGTTTTTTTGCCATCGTATGGTCGAATCTGGAGAATGTTCCATGTGCACTTGAAAAGAATGTCTATTCTACTGTTAGTGGGTAGAGGATTCTATAAAAGTCAGTTAGGTCTATTTCCTTGTTGATCTTCTGCCTACTTGCTCTACCATTACAAAAAGTGTGGCATTGAAATCTCCCACTACCATTATTGAATTATCTATTTGTTCCTTCAATTCTTTCAGTTTTTTCCCCTATAATTGGGGGTGTTGATAGGCGCTATTTGGTTCTTTTTAGATAGTGTTTTATTTTTCCTGCTTATTTCTCATTATCTATTATGGTTTTAATCATCTTAATCATACTCAGTATGTCATTCATGTCCTATATTTGCATCATCTGATGTTCTCAAACATCGAAACCTACTATTCGTTGTGTCTGCTGATCTCATGAAGCTAAGTAGTTTCCTCGTATATTTTGTAATTTTTCATTGTGAGCTCATGCATAGAGGACTTAATCTATAGGAAACTTATGCATCCTGGATTGAAGGAGTATTTCTCCAAACTGATTTTTCTTTTGTGTCTGTCAGATGCTCTAAGGATATTATAACCATATGAAGCCATAACGCAAGCCATTATTTTATGTATATTTATAATGTGAAGGGGTCCTGAAGAAAGCTTAAATTTGATCTCTAAAACTGTGTAAGCATAAGCCCATGAGTTGCTTTCTTCCCTCTGAGAGGCCAGATCAGGACAAAAAAATTTTCTTTCCCTTATCCTTATGCTGTTGGGTTGGTATTTTCTAGTTAACTCTTTTACAGAATGTGGAGCTTTTCTAAGAACTTGGCTTTTATACAGAAGTCTTAGTTCTGTTGCTCCCCATAAGCAGGATCAAGATCTCATTTCATTCCCTTCTGAGGTCATTAAAACCAAAATCCCTTAGTTACTGAGACCAAAAAACACCCTTAGGGCTGCTACAGGATCAGCTCAGGTCCTTATCTCTTTGGTTTTTAGTTTTCTCTTTGTTTTTGACATCTGGGAATTTCCTTTCCTAGGATCATGGCTATGCATATAATAGGATATTTGTAATATTTGTAAAGAGTTTTCAGGTTATCTAGTTCAGACTATTGCTGGAAATAAAAGTCAAATCACTTTCTTTTCATTTTTTGAAAATAAAATTGCTTCAGCAAAGAAATTAAATTCCATATGAGAAATAGAAAATCACCTAATCACTACGCTAATAGTGGCTGTGGGCAAGATCTACTGATGAATATCTACTGATGAATATCTACCTAGAGCTGGAGGGACCAACCAACACATCATTTGCTGACAAGGAGTAGAAACTGCACACTCTATTCACTCATTTGCCCCTCTAAAAAGCACTCATTGCAAAACCCAGGCCACCTATAAAGTGGCTCACTCTCACCTTTTCCTTCCTTGAGAGACAAGCAGAGTATTCTCTCTCACCAGCAACAAGAATTGATTCTGATTATAAACAAAGCCAAGGTTATTAAGGGCAGCATTCATATCTAGCTTCTGTCAAGAGCCAAAACTCTTCTCCTACCTGTGAGCAATACATCATTGATGACATTGGCAGATGTTCCCTTGGTGGACGCGGAGGTGGGCCTCATGGTCCAGGTAGTTCAGGTCCATGGAATATATTCCAGGGCTATTTCCCAGGAAGCTGTGTATGACCATTGCTGACAAGCATACAATTGGCTTATGTCTGAAGAGATACTGAGGAGCTGTCTGTTCCAGTAGCTATAGACCGTCTCCACCAAGTTTGAATGTGTAATAGTTGTGGTATTGATCCAATAGCTAATGAGAGACTTACTTTTAAATGTCCCCAAATTTTAGTGTTTTAGTAATTTCTTTTATGATTCTGTCCTTTCTTTGCTCTATATGTGTTATTATGTACTTAAATAGTTTTACCTCTCTTATGAAGTAAAACTAATTGTTTGCCAGGTGTCTTCACCACTGAACTGTACCAAGCATTTAGAGACTTGCTACCAATTCTTCACAAACTCTTCCAAAAAATGGAAAAGGAGGGAACCCTATCCCCCATAATATTTTGAGTGCTTGATACTCAAAGCAGACAAAGATATCACAAAAAAACCGCAGATCAATATTTCTTATAAATATGGCTACAAAAGTCTTCAATAAAATACTTGCAAACTGAATCTAGTAATATAGAAAAGAATCATACACCATGACGAAATGGGATTTATCCTACAGATGCAAGACTAGCTCAGCATCTGAAAATCAATTAATAGAATACATTGTATCAATATAATTTTTTAAATGACATGATCTTTCATTAGGAGCAAAAAAAGCATTTGGCAAAATCCAATGCTGTTTCATGATAAAAACACTCAACAAACTAGGAATAAAAGGGGATTTCCTTAAACTGATAAAGGGCATCTCTGAAAAGTCCACAGCTAACATCATATTTAATGGTGAAAGACTGGATGCTTTCTACAACCAGAAACAGGACAAGGATGCACACTCTTACCACTTCTATTCAACACTGTATTGGACATTCTAGCCAGGGTAATTAGGTAAGAAAAATAGATAAAAAGGAATCACTTTAGAAAGGAAGAAGTGAAACTACCTCTATTCACAACTATAGGAAATCTTAAGGAATCCATTAAAAAACTATTAAAATTAACATACAAGTTCAGCATGGTTGGAGGATACAAGATTAATGTACAAAAATCAATTATATTTGTATACACTTACAATTAACAATCCAAAAATGAAACTAAGAGAACAATTTCATTCAACTAGCATCAGAAAGAGTAAGTTATCTAGAAATAAATTTAACAGAAAAACTGTGCAAACATATACCCTGAAAACTTAAAAGCCAACAGCCTTTAGCCTTCTTAAAGAAGATCTAAATAAATGGGAAAATATCTCCTATTCATGGATCAGAAGACTTAACATTTTTGAGATGGCAACACTCCCAGCTTGCTCTGCAGATTCAACACAATCCCTATCAGAACCCCAGCTGACTTCTTTGTAAAACTTGACAAGCTGATTCTAAAATTCATAAAATTGAATGTGCCTCAGAATAATCAAAACAGGGGTGCTTGGGTAGCTTTGTTGGTTGAACTCTGACTTCAGCTGAGGTCATGATCTTGCATCTTGTGAGTTCGAGCCCTGCATCAGGCTCGCTGCTGTCAGTGCAGAGCCTGCTTCGGATTTTCTGTCCCCTTCTGTCTTTGCTCCTCCCCCACATGTGCGCACACGTGCACACTCTTTCTCAAAAATAAATAGACATTAAAAAAAATCATTAAAAACAATTCTGAAGTAGTAGGACTCTCATTTCCTAATTTTATTTATTTGTTTGTTTATTTTTAATGTTTTATTTATTTCTGAGAGAGAGAGAGAGAGATAGCATGAGCAGGAAGGGTCAGAGAGAGAGGGAGACACAGAATCTGAGACAAGCTCCAGGCTCTCAGCTAGCTGTCAGCACAGAGCCTGATGTGGGGCTTGAACCCACGAACTGTGAAATCATGACCTGAGCCGAAGTCGGACACTTAACTGACTGAGCCACCCAGGTGCCCCATCATTTCCTAATTTTAAAACCTGCTACAAAGCAGTTGTAATCAAACAGTACAATACCAGCATGAGCACAGACATATCTATCAAAGGCATAGAACTGAGAAGCCAGAAATAAGCCCATACATTTATGGACAATTGATCCTGAGAAAGGTGTCAACACCATTCACTAGGGAAAGAATAGTTCTTTCAACAAATGGCACTGGGATAACTGGATATCCACATGTAAATGAATGAAGTTTGGTCCTTCACACCATATACAAAGACTAACCCAAAATGGATCAAAGACCTACGTGTAAGAGCTAAAGCTGTAAAATTCTTAGAAGAAAATATAGAGGTAATCTTCATGACCTAGGGTTTGACAAATGATCCTTAGATATAACACCAAAATCATGAGAAATAAAAAAATAATTGTATATCAACAAAATTATAAACTTTTTTGCTTCACAGAGCACCGTCAAAAAAGTGAAAAGACAACTGACAATATGGGAGAAAATATTTAAGAATTATTTATCTTATATGGGACTTTCATCTGGAATATATAAAGAATTCCTAGAATCCTTACAGCTCAACAACTAAAAAAGAGTGCAGTTCAAACCTGGGCAAAAGACTTGAATAGATATTTCTCCAAAGAAGATAGACAAATGGCCAATAGGCACATGAAAAAATGCTTGATGTCATTAGTCATCAGGGAAGTGAAGAGGTACCACTTCATACCCACTAGGATGGCTAGAATAAAAATTGAGATAACAACAGCTAGTGATAAGGATGTGGAGAACCTGAAATCCTCATATACAGTGGGTGAAAGATGGTGCAGCCACTTTGAGAAGTGGTTTGACAGTTTCTCAAATGATTAAACGTAAACTAAGCACATATCTCAGCAGTTACACCCCCGGCTCTATACCCAGGATAAGTGAAAGCCTATGTTCACATAAAAAAACTTGTACACTAATGTTTATAGCAATATTATTTATAGCCAAAAATGGAAGCAACCCAAATGTACATTAATGAGTGAATGGATAAATGAAATGTATATTCACACAATGGAATATTATTTGTCCATGAAAAGGAATAGAAATACTAATCCATGCTGCAAATTGAATAAACCTTGAAAACATAGTAAGCCTAAGGAGCTAATCACAGAAGTCCACATATTATACGATACCATTCACATAAAAGCTCAGAATGGTGAAATATAGACAGGAAGTAGATTTGGTTTGCTTAGACTAGAGGGAGAGTTAGAGAGCTGGCGGTTACAGCTGAAGGGCTTCTTTTAGAGATGATGAAAATATTAGAAAATTGTGGCAATGGTTGTCCTTACCTGTGAATATACTAAAATCCACTGAATTGTAAACTTTATGTAGGTGATTTATATATGCGAATTGTATTTCAATAAAGCTGTTTTAAGTTAACTTGTAGGGGCGTCTGGGTTTCTCCATTGGTTGGGCATCCAACTTCAGCTCAGGTCATGATCTCACAGTTCATGAGTTTGAGCCCTATGTCAAGCTCTGTGCTGACAGCTCAGAGCCTGGAGTCTGGTTTGGACTCTGTCTCCCTCTCTCTCTGCCCCTCCCCCACTCATGCTCTGTTTCTCTCTGTCTCAATAATAAATAAACATTAAAAAATTTTTAAAAATAACCTGTAAAAATATAGTGGTCCTCATTATATCTTAAAATTCTTTTAAAAAACTTAATTCTGTCTGATAGTAATATGTGTATAGTAGTGCTCTGTTGGCTTGAATTTTCCCAATTACCTTTTTTCATGTTTGATTTTCAACCTCTCTGTTGTTCTTACAGCTTATGTGTGTGTGTTTTCAAAATGTGCTTAGCTATTTTGTAAATCCAGTCTGGAAATTTTTTAAATTTAACTGGAAAAGTTTGTTATTATTGATTGCAGTGTGTGTCTGTAAATATTTTTTACCATTTAGAACTATTTGCCCTAGCTTTTCTGTTTCTCCCTACCTCCTTTTTGTGCACTCTTAGATTTATTTGTCCCCCACCTCTATTCTGTTTTCTTCTTTTCCTAATCTGATATTATACACTTGAATTCTCTTCTTTTAGTAGTAACTTAGACATTTCAGCACACACGTTTATATTAACAAAATTTAAACTAAACTATCAATTGTGTCCTTATCTGTGTCTTAAACAATATGAAGAGGTTCAGATACTTTAACTTAATGATCATCCCCACGTATGTATATCCATTGTTGTTCAACATTTTAGGTTTTTTAAAATTCCACACTTTAGACGTTATTCTTATTTATTTATTAGAGAGAGAGAGAGAGAGAGAACGAGCATGCGCACAAGCAAAGTAGGGGTGAAGGGAGAGGGAGAGAGAGTCTCAAGCCAGCTCCATGCTTGAGCCCCTCACAAGGTTGGATCTAATAACTGAGATCAGGACGTGAGCCAAAATCAAAAGTGGGGCACTTAACTGACTGAGCCACCCAGGTCCTCCTTATTCTTATTTTTAAAACAGTATTTTGTTACAGCTAACTCCGTGTTTACCATTTTTTTGTTCACCTATTTCTTGTCATCTTAGACTTTCAGAGATCATTTTCTTCCTTTTTGAAGTGTGTCCTTCTTTCTAGTGAGTATCAGTTTCTAGTAAATGTTTTTTTATTACCATTTGTCTCAAATGACATTATTATTTTATGTGTGAAAGATGATTCAGCTGAGTGTAATTATCCTCAGTTGACCAATGCCAACTCCCAGCACTTTGAAAGTATCATTTGACAGTCTTTTGGCTTTTTAAATTTTTTTCCATTAAGAAATCAGCAGGTAATCTATCCTTTCTGTCTGGCTGATTTTAACATCTTCTCTTTGTCTTTGTTCCACAATTATACCAATTTTTTTCTGGATGTCTTCTGTTCATCCTGTTTGGAATTGTTGGACATCCTGAGTCTGAGATTGATGCTTCTTATCGACTTAGGGAAAGTCTCAGCTGTTGTTTGAATAATGATTTTCCTTTATTATCTTTATAAGCTCTATCATAAATAATAATTAGGTGCCTGTTGGAATTCTTCACTTTATATCCCATATCCCTTAACCTCTTGGTCATATTTTTAGTACATTTATGCAATATTCGGGAACTATCTCTTGTGTATCACCTTGTTCACGCCGATCTCTTCAGCTGCACCCAATTTCTACTTAGCACCTATGTAGCTCGAGTTTCACTTATATTTTGTTATTTCTGGAGTTTTACTTGGTATTATTTCCACCCAGACATTTTGGTGGTCTTTGGCTCACTCATCACACTTTCACTATCTTATTTTTTTCTTAAAATATTTAAAAAGTATGAATTTCTTTTCTGTCTGGTAATCCTAACATCTGCTGTCTTTGCAGGTATTATTATGCAGTTTGAGGTTTTTTTTTCCTGCTGATTTTTGCTCATGGGAGCATTCCTCTTGTGCTTTACATGTTTTTATTGTAAATATACATTCCTTGCCATACATTTAAAATTTTTTCCTATACATACATGTATAGTATCCCACATGTTTTTACATTTTATATCAGAAGGGTTTCTCTAGATATTTAGTCTTAAATATCACCAGAAACAGAAGACCAATCATCCTTTTATCTTAAGTTTTCTACATTATTTTGTTTCAAATATGTTTCTTATTAAATAGTAATTATTTGCATTTAGTTTACTAAGCAAATTTGAGCTACCTGAGTAGATGAGCTTATACACTATACAGTTAGTGTGTAACTAATATATTTTGTTCTGCTTCTCTTATTTTAACTGCTACTATTTTTATGTTTTCTTATTTTTCTTTGATTGCTTTTTACAATATGGTTTTGGCCTGCCATGTTCTTTCGGGGAGTGCATTTTGTTTCACACTTATTTTTATTCTACTGATGTTTAATGAAAAAAATCCTATGTCTCTAAATACATTTCCTCTCTTCCTATATAAGGAAAGAGATGTGTTATATTTACCTATATGTTTTCTTTGAAGAGCGCTTTCCAATAAGTCACCTGCATCTCAGACCTACAATATCAGGGCTATCTCTAGGCTGTGTAGAGTCCTGGGCGAATATTGTCTATATAAAAATTTAATTAAAACTTATATTGCAAATCCATGTGGCCATGTGAGGGATGGTGAACTGTCAGTGAAGATTTAGAACAATGGATAGAGGAGGGACTTAAGTTTTGTGTCTTACCATTCAGCCAGTGCATGTGAATACTCTCTGTAGTGACCAAGCACCATTTCTTCTTGAGCATATCCAGGACTCCTCTTGTCCTGTTCTTTATTAGTGCTCTATTTACTGTCGCATATAGACTATAGACTGCCTGACTAATTTCCTGTGTGTCAAGAGAAAAATCTAGTGACTATGTTATTATACACAAAGTCATGTCTCTTCCAAACCTGTTTGTAGTAAAACAGTGTAGATCTTCTTGACTCTGAAGTTCCCTAATGCCTTTGTCTAGTGCTGGTTATATTGTTATTCATGATGCTGCATTATCCAGAGCTGCCTGTCCATATTGGTTTCCAAGGACTCTCAGATGCTGTTACTATGCTTTGTTTTAGTTGCCTACAAACACAAGTCTTCTTCAGAGTGTGAAGGAAATTGTGAATAATTCGTTTTCTGGTCATGTTAAATTTGCTTCTTGAAATTTTGTAGCATAAATGTAGAATGACACATCTTCCATCCACGTCTTCCCTTGAACTCTTTAGCTGTGATCATTACATTCCCAGAATGTGATCTCTTCCGATGTTGACAGCACCCTTGCAGCAAGCAGACCGGAGAGTGGCGGGACCTGTAGGCAAAGCAAGAGGAATGGTCCCATTCCCACAAAGCACGTCTGTTTCTCAACCGGCGCTGCTTAAGACTGACCCAGAAGAGCATGACGCCACCAATTCTATTAGACAAGAGAGGACACAGGAAGGGCTCTTTGGCATTCTAGAACAGTGATCCCAAAAGCTCTTGGAAGAGCTTGGCCTGGCCGCCCCCAGAGGATGGTCTGACACATAGTGCAGAACCTGCTGGAGGGGCAGCATGACCACCCTGGTGGAGGGCACGCAAGGTAAAGGACGCCTGTGTCCACCCCAGAGCCCTCTGATGTTATAGGTTGGCAGCAGCATGCGGTTGGACTCTGGACGGGTGACCACCAGTGCGTGGTCCCCTATATATAGCCTAAGCCCAAGGGTTAGTAGTAGCCCAGAAACCTGAACTTATCGTATATCCATCATGAGTGACAGTCATCCCGAAATCAGTGTGTCAGCACTATTCACTGACTGGTGGAGTAATCTGCTCATCAGGCCACTTCTTTAGAACTAGGGCCTGGCCCTAAGGTCCCAGGACAACTCCACAGGCATAAATGCTAGGGCGACCTTGCATAGATATTCCAGAAGATTCTCTTTGGGCAAGCTCTGAATCCACTTTCAGTGATTCAGAAGAGTAGGGTTTCCCCCTCTAACTGGTCCTTGGCTCCCTCTCACTGTTAAACTAGTTCCATGAGCTTGGAGGTTTGAGGATGGGACATTCTGCTGGGGGACCTTACCTAACTTGGCTTTGCAGGGAGGTTTTTCCTTTCTTTGTGTGGAACAGAAATTGGTGTATGATTCCTCCATCTGGATAATTAAAATGATAAAATATCCTCAGAAGTCTTACCTACTTTTGCATAGGTTTGTTGTTGTTTTTCCTCTTTCTTTTGACTATTGCAGTGGGAATTTCCAGAAAAAGGAATTAAAGTTATAGTCATAAATGGTAATTAATTTTGCTATTTCTTATTTTATTGACGAGACTATTTTATCCATGCTTCTGTCTCCCATTTTTGAAGCATTTTGTAGTGTTTGCCATTTGGCATTGGCCACCAGACTGATCTTCAAACTTAAGTAGAAAGTCTGCAGAGTTGGATACTGTATCTAGCCAAATATGGGTGCCTTCTTAAAGTAGACGTCTCCAGCCTGGCACTTGATCTGTGAATATAAGAGTTTTAGGGTAAATTCCTATGGTGGTCACCACAGTGGAACCTTCTTCATCACCCAGAACTCCAAGATGGTCTGGATTCTCATGCCCCAAATTGCTGGGGAGGGAGATTGAGATCTTTCTTTGAATATACTTTGTTTAAACATGCTTCTTTTCCTCATACAATTCAGGGACATCTTTGATAGCCCTCCAACCTCTGATACCCTCTGAGGTCAGATAATCCCCACGAGGTAAACTTGTTCATTAAATTAGCAGGACTGGCCATAGGAAAACTGCTTAGGGCTCAGCCTGACGCATAGGAGAGCCCTGTGTAATCTGCTCCCAGACCTCCTTCTGCCTCGAGGGACTGAATATTCTCCGGGGAAGGGTCTGGCTTTGCTTTCTGGGCCTGCATTAGGAGGCATAGTCAGTCTAATCAGTTCCTCTCTTCTCTCAGCCCTGCTTGGACCTTCAGGCCACCAGCTACCTACAGAGCATCACAGCAAAGGGCTCTATTATGCCTTTGAGCCACTGTCACTGTTCCTGCCTTGTGGCTGTGCCGGACTCTCACATTCTGGCATCCTTTCCACTTGCTCTTTCAAGTTTTCTGACATTTAAAAAAATTGCCCTCCTGTCTTAACATTAATATGCTTTATTAGCATCTTGATTAAAAATTGAATGAAACCCGCATGGGTTCATCCACTGCACCTAACACTGGGACCAGGCAGGATAAAGGGATGCTCTAAGGCTGTCCTAGCTGTGAGGCAAGGATGGATCACCTGGAGATGCAGGCAGGACATGGGCACCCAGCAGCCAAATCAGGTCATGTGATTCCAGACTATGCAGCTCTTGGAGTCCTTCTCTAATGTGCATGCATTGACACCCCCCCCCCCACTGAAAGTTACAATTGCTAGCACTGGCCCGGATGCACATCCCCCCCCCCCCCCCCGCAAGGAGCCACTCCAATACCTCCCCTCTCTGTGGGTGAGTTTATTTAGTAGGGCACCTCCAGGATGTCAAGTCTATTTGTTCTCTGTGGAATGCACCTTAGGGATTAAAGAATGAGTTTAGGAAAGGCCTAGTTCATTCACGCTAAGGCCTTTTGCTACTGATAACCACATATAAGCAATTTGAGTGTTTCCGTTCTCTTGCTTTGTGTTTTTTTCTTGGAGATAAGGGAGGTGAACTTAGAAGATACCGTAACTCTTTCCACCTATCTTCTTCTCACTAGTCTCTTCCTGCACTTTGTATGTGTGGTCATCTTGAATAGTTCCCAGCATTTGGGAATTTCTGAAAGATGATGTCATTCCTGCCCTAAGTTTGAAAAACATGGTCTTTAAGTTTTCTATACTTTCAAATATAACAAATGTTTATTGTAGAGAGTTAGAAAATATTAAAAAAAAACTAAGAGAAATCACCTGAACCCCACTATTCAAAGATAATTATTGTGAATGTTTTAATATTGTTCCCTTCTAGTTGCTTTTCTATGTTTATATTTATTTTTTTACCTGTGTAATATTACTTGACAGCCTACTTTGTATCCTGTGGTTTTCACTTAATAGTACGCCCTGGGTATTTTACCATGTCATTAATATTTCTCTATAACTCCATTTTTTATTTTATTTTATTTTATTTTATTTTATTTTTTTATTTCTAGGAGAGAGAGAGAGACAGACAGCATGAGCAGGGGAGGGTCAGAGAGAGAGGGAGATACAGACTCTGAAATAGGCTCCAGGCTCTGAGCTGGCAGTCAGCACAGAGCCCGACGCGGGGCTCGAACCCACGAACCGCGAGATCATGACCTAAGCGAAAGTCAGACGCTTAACCGACTAAGCCACTCAGGTGCCCCTATAACTCCATTTTTTAAAAGATTATATTTTTAAGTAATCTCTAAACCGAACGTGGGGCTGGAACTCAGAATCCTAAGATCAAGAGTCACACACTCTACTAACTTGAGCCAGCGAGGCACCTCTATACCACATTTTTAATGGCTGCATCATATTCCACTTTATAGAGGTACTGTCAGTTGATTTTCTAATTTCTAGCTGCTGAGTATCCAGGTCTTCTTCTTCCTACTTCTCTTTCCCCTTCTTTGGTTTTAGTAGATGATAATAAATGTCAAGAAGCAAAGCACACAGCTGTGCAAAGAAGTAGAGAGTGCCCAAAGTGTGACTCTAGTTGGAGTGGCCAGGGATGGTGGAAGCTTCTGAGCAGAGGGCAGGAGGGAAGAGGAGTTGGCTGTGGGGCCAGCTCGAGAAGTGTTTCAGGCAGAGGAAACAGCAAGTGCAACAGTCCAGTGGTGGAAGAGTGCTGGATATGCGGAAGGGGGCAAGGAGCCCAGTGTGGCTGAAGCAGAGTGAAGATAACAAAGGGGATGCCAGGTGGTGGTATGTGGAAGGCTGCTTTCACCTGCCCAGCCGAGTCCGCTGTCATGTTTTCAGGATTTTCTTTCACAAACTGTTGTTAAATATAACCATTATTAAAAATAAAATCATGGGGCACCTGGATGGCTCAGTCGGTTAAGCATCGGACTTCGGCTCAGGTCATGATCTCACAGTTCGTGGGTTCGAGCCCCACGTTGGGCTCTGTGCTGACAGCTAGCTCAGAGCCTGGAGCCTGTTTCAGATTCTGTATCTCCCTCTCTCTCTGACCCTCCCCTGCTCACGCGGTCTCTCTCTCTCTCTCAGAAATAAATAAAAAAAAAATCATGTACACTTATAACTCTAAGTACATTGTATTAAAAAGGAAGGAACTGGAGCACCTGGGTGGCTCAGTCAGTTAAGTGTCTGACTTTGGCTCATGTCATGATCTCTTGGTCCAGGAGTTCGAGCCCGGCGTAGGGCAGGCTCTGTGCTGACAGCTCAGAACCTGGATCTGACTTCAAATTCTATGTCTCACTCTCTCTTTCTGCGCTTCCCCTCTTGTGTGCGCATGCATGTGCGCTTTCTCTCTCAAAAATAAACATTTAAAAAAAACTTTAAAAAGGAAGGAGGGGCGCCTGGGTGGCGTAGTCGGTTAAGCGTCCGACTTTCGCTTGGGTCATGATCTCGCGGTTCGTGGGTTCGAGCCCCGCGTCGGGCTCTGTGCTGACTGCCAGCTCGGAGCCTGGAGCCTGTTTCAGTCTGTGACTCCCCCTCTCTCTCTGACCCTCCCCTGCTCACGCTGTCTCTCTCTCTCTCTCCTAGAAATAAATAAAAAATATTTAAAAAAAAAATAAAAATAAAAAGGAAGGAGCAAGTACTCAAATTTCATCACTTTATAATTGCTTTTCTACATTTGACCATCTCTGCTCTTGAGGTTAATTGTGTCTATTGCACTGTGCAGTATGTTACTGCACATCTCTTCACAACTCTGTGCTCACTGACATCATGCTGGTAGCTTGAAGTCAGCCATGGTGAGAATATTTACACCATGGAAATCAGCAAATTGTACAAAGCGGCAGGGCTTCCCTTATTGTCTTGTTGATGTCTAGACTTAACAGTGATAGAGAAAATGTTAATGATGCAGATTAGTGTGTCCTATCTGCAGCTGCTGTGTTGTGAATAACACACAAAAAATTGGGAAATATTCCTCCAGTATTTAAAAATTATTATCAGCAAAATAGTTGTTTTCATCACTGACGAGCAAGTGATGTTCCACCTTACATTTTTATTCTTTCCCTTTCCTCTTACTCTTTAGTGTAAAGGTACATGTTAGCCAACGTTTTTTAGAACATACTCATTCATCAACTGCAACCATAGGTTTGCTTGGGTAACAGGAGTTTGGTAAGAAAACAATGGAAGGATTCTGTGAGAATCAATTTGGTATGTGGAATTTACAAAGGTGAACACTGTATAGTTTGTTACTATTTGCAAATTGTGTGCTATACATCCTTGTTATTGATAAAATTTATAATAAACCTATGAATGTATACATATACTTTTTTTTTGAGAGCTGGTTATTGGACATTTGCCAGTACACCACCAGAGCTAGGGGCAGAATACATGGACCTTTGGAGACCAAAGTAAGGATATTTATTCTAAGTGATTGGAAGCTGTTGGAGGGTTCTGAGCAGAGGAATGGTGCGACCAATTACTGGGTTTCCAAGAATCATTCTGGCTGCCATTTTGAAAATTGACTGAAGGAGGTCAGAGGGGATACAGGGAGACAAGTGTGGAGGCTCATGTGGTGATCCATAGGAGAGATGACAGGGCTTGGATTGGGGTGGTGGTGACAGAGGGGTCATGAGAGGTGGTTGTGTTCAAGATGCATTTTGCAGGTATGTCCATGGGATTTTCTAACAGGTTAGATAATAGGGTTTGAGCTAAAGAGGGGCATCAAAAATTTCTATACGATGGAATACTACATGGCAATGAGAAAGAATGACATCTGGCCATGTGTAGCAACATGGATGGACCTTGAGGGTGTTACGCTGAGAGAAATAAGTCAGGCAGAGAAGGACAGATACCATATGTTTGCACATATAGGAAGATTAGGAGGAACTTAACGGAGGACCATGGAGGAGAAGAAGGGGGGAAGTAGTGGGGGAGAGGGAGA